>NW_021192032.1:37751-77829 GCF_002162155.2 Triticum dicoccoides | reverse complement strand
AATGGCGAGTGTCTCAAAACTCTTCCTAGCTCAAACTGACAGGATGGGCACGAAATTTTTCGACCAATTTTTTTTTTTTCGACTGCCCGGACCCAAAAATTGGAAACGGGTCAAAAAAAAACTTCCTATAATGGCACCTGTCTCAAAACACTCAGAAACACCTAAAAATAGGATAGCCAGAAATTTTTTCGAAAAATGCGTTTTCGAAAAATTTTGGGCCTAAACGGAGCGTGGCTACCCGACTCTTTTTTTTTTCTTTTTTTTTCCGAAACCTACTCCGGCAAGGAAACACGAATCGGAATCTAGATGGATCTCGAAAACAACCCTAATAAGCAAGGAACTCGGATTGGTGGTGGATATATGGTGGTGGTATGTGGCAGCGGTGGTGGTAGCGGTGGTAGTATATGGATATGGATCGGTGGTGGTATATGGACACAGATTGGTGGTGGTATATGGATACGGATTCGGAGCGGTGGTGGTAGATGGCAGGGGCAATGATGATGGTGCGGCGGCGGCGTGACAACTTATGACCAGAACTCGAAACTCTAAAAGACTAGACTCTAAGACCAGCAACTAGACACGACGATGCAACCGCAAATTCAACAAAGCAAAAACCCTAAAAAGATTATGCAAAGGCTCAGATTGGTTCGGATATGATGAACTAACCCTAATTTTTTTTTGTGGCTTTTTCGTGGACTATAGGTATGAAGAACAGACTCGATCTAAACTACGAAAAACTGTAAAATCTCACCGAGCAACCTGGAAATCTGATACCACTTGATAGAGGCAAAGGTGTCCCGTCTTTCGATGAGATGGTGGATTTCGCTTTGGTGGAAGTCGACTTTGACGATCCGACTACGAACGTGCGAGGACGTCGCGCCTTAGCAATCGCTAAACCAACTCCGAGAGGTTATTGACCACGCCGGAGCACGATCAACCTGACCACGAGGGTCTGTTTCCTGCGAGCAAACGAAGAACAAGCAAGAAACTGAGATTGCAATCTGGATATTGCGAATATAAGATGAAAGCTTTATTGATCAAGGTGGGGTTGTGTGACGCCTTTGTCTGGTCGTTGAACACAAACGAAGTACGCGAAGTTGCAGCTATGGCGAACTTTTAATCTAAACAAAACCCAAGGTCTAAACGATGCCCTAAGGGCTGTATATATGGAGGAAGAGGGGGTGGATTTCGTGGCCCTTGGTGGAGGGGTCCGAAATCAACCCTATCTCTTGTTTCCCCACACATACGGACTCTAAAAATAGCCTATACTTATGTATTTCGAAATTACATGGGCCTGGCCCAATAATAAGGTGACGCAGCACCTAAAATAGCCTCGGGACGAAATTTATGAAGTGGCATCTTGTATATTTCGTCCAAGGCTTCATGCACACATTATGGTGGCTTCAAAGTCCTGAAATCATCACTTGTAACTCCGTTCTTGTTCTTGCTCCAATGTTCATCCTTCTCCAAGCTAGGCCCTTCATTTGTAAGCAAAACAAATGTATCCAATTTAGGCAGCATCATATTCTCATGAACATTAGAATCATTACCAAGAAACGAAAGTACCTGATAATTTAGTTGGCGTGCACGAGCTCTAGTAATTGGTCCATCATGTATAGCAGCAGGGGCTGTGGGTGTAACAATTGTATTGATGTCCTCATCACACATGCAAAACTAGTGAAAGCACAAACAGCAGCGGCAACCCGTCTCTCCTCGGGATATTGTAAACATGTAAATCGTTGTTCAGTTTCTAACTCCCAAGTAAGATATATATCAGGAACATATCTACCCTCAAATGGTGGAATATTCAATTTCAGTTTAGGAAGATGGTCATGATCTCGTACCTGAGGGAGAGCCCTACTGATGAGGACATCAATACCATTGTTACACCCACAGCCCCTACTGCTACATATACGGGACCAATTACTAGAGCTCGCGCACGCCAATTAAATTATCAGATACTTTCGTTTCTTGGTAATGATTCTAATGTTCATGAGAATATGATGCTGCCTAAATTGGATACATTTGTTTTGCTTACAAATGAAGGGCCTAGCTTGGAGAAGGATGAACATTGGAGCAAGAACAAGCATGGAGATGATGCCATGCGCAAGGGGAACAAGAACGGAGTTACAAGTGATGATTTCTGGACTTTGAAGCCACCATAATGGGTGCATGAAGCCTTGGACAAAATATACAAGATGCCACTTCATAAATTTCGTCCCGAGGCTATTATAGGTGCTGCGTCACCTTTTTATTAGGCCAGGCCCATGTAATTTCGAAATACATAAGTATAGGCTATTTTTAGAGTCCGTATGTGTGGGGAAACAAGAGATAGGGTTGATTTCGGACCCCTCCACCAAGGGCCACGAAATTCCCCTCTCTTCCTCCATATATACAGCCCTTAGGGCACCGTTTAGATTTTGGGTTTTGTTTAGATTAAAGTTTGCCATAGCTGCAACTTCGCGTACTTCATTTGTGTTCAACGACCAGACAAAGGCGTCACAGAACCCCACCTTGATCAATAAAGCTTTCATCTTATATTCGCAATATCCAGATTGCAATCTTAGTTTCTTGCTTGTTCTTCGTTTGCTTGCAGGAAACAGACCCTCGTGGTCAGGTTGATCGTGCTCCGGCATGGTCAATAACCTCTCGGAGTTGGTTTAGCGATTGCTAAGGCGCGACGTCCTCGCACGTTCGTAGTCGGATCGTCAAAGTCGACTGCCACCAAAGCAATATCATCATCTCATCGAAAGACGGGACACCTTTGCCTCTATCAAGTGGTATCAGATTTCCAGGTTACTCGGTGAGATTTTACAGTTTTTCGTAGTTTAGATCGAGTCTGTTCTTCATACCTATAGTCCACGAAAAAGCCAAAAAAAAATTAGGGTTAGTTCATCCCATCCGAACCAATCTGAGCCTTGCATAATCTTTTCTGTATTTGCTTTGTTGAATTTGCGGTTGCATCGTCGTGTCAGTTGCTGGTCTTAGCGTCTAGTCTTTTAGAGTTTCGAGTTTTGTTCACAGGTTGTCACGTCGCCGCTGCCATATATGATAGAGGCGGGGTGTCCCGATCTTTCGATGAGATGATAACTATCGATTTGGTGGAGTCGACTTTGACGATCTGACTACAAACGTGCACGACGTTGCGCCTTAGCAATCGCTAAACCAACTTCGAGAGATTATTGACCACGCCGAAGCACAATCAAGCTGACCACGAGGGTCTATTCTTGCAAGCAATCGAAGAACAAGCAAGAATATGATAAAAGCAATCTGAATATTGCGAGTATATATGAAGAATAGATAAAGGTGGGGATCTTGTAAGCGGTCTTGGTCTGGTCGTTGCACACAAACAAAGTACACGAAGTTGCAATGGCTAACTTTTAACTAAACAAATCCCAAGGAAAAAGCTACTAGATGGATCTACTTATATAGGAGCAAGGGGTGGCGGCCAAGGAGGTGGGAGGACGTCCCAAGGCAGCCTAAAACTAACTCTAAGTCGCACAAGGCTCATGGGCCCAAGTGGAGGTGATGCAACACCTTTGGGCTTGTAGTTTGACTCGGATTCTGCTGCAACGTCAGATTGTTTCGCCCGTAACTCAATGCTCCGGACGAATTTGAAGGTGATTCCAATTGGGTTGGAAAGAGCACGAAATCTAGTTTCCAACAAAAAAAGAATCACCCAATTCGGAGTCCGTATGAAAAAGTTGTTGGCGTTTTGAGTCAGGTATGTCTGTGCAGTCCGAATCTGAATCCAGAACGTGAGAGATTTGGACTCTATCTTCTCTTGGCCCAAAAGTGACGTGAGAGGACTTTTTGAACACAACCTAAACTTCTCATTTTCCCTTGTCTTCATATGTGCATTGTACAAATGTCCCATACACCTGCAATTAGACAAAACACAAAAGTGTGTGAAGTATTTTTGTTCTGGATAACATAAATAGATTAATGAATAGTTTGCATTAGAAATCACCTGACAAATATGCATGTATGCAATATTTTTGGTCGTATCCAAGGTAGTCATGTCCTCCTCATCCTCCCCTTTTTGAAAACAAAGCCGTCCTCGGCATTGCTTAATCTGAAATGTGGCTAACAAAAGAGACAAGGTGTACATGTTGTATATGTATATGTCATCCATTTTAACTTCCCTTGATTTTTGCACATATGTCACATGTATACATGAGTAAATTTCATTGTTCATAAAATCTAAAGCCAAAAAATTATCACAAGAAGTAGAAGGCATGAAAATATTAGAACTCAGTTTGCACATATAAGTGAAGCTCTTATTCTCTTCAAAAGATTGGCAATGTTCATCATTAAACCATCCTAACTTCGATGAATAAACCTTACTTGCATCAAATTTACATGCTACAACATGCTTAAATAAGCAAACATGCAATAAGTCATTGGACACAGAATCATCATCAAGATTAGAGGTCATATCAAAATGATTAAACATTGGTTCTTTTGCATCAACAGTTAATTCAATGGGTGCACTCAAAATTGTTGACATTTCAGTTGTTTGATCACATGACACATTCATGACAGTAACAAGAGTCTCTAAAATAGGTGGTGTGCTCAAATCAACAGGTAACTCAATACATGACGCATTCAAGTTAACTAGGCATGCATCTTTCTCATGTGAAGTTATATCATCTATATCTTTACTGTTACCTTGTGGCAAAGATGTAGCTGATATAGGTACGGACGTTGACAATGTACCATACCCTTGCGATGACGCCGCGCTCATAATCCGAGGTGCAATGATGGAGGAACCCACCGGCGGTAGTGAGCATGAACTGGAATAGTAGTTGTTGTAGTCACCTAATGCATCCTCCTGTATCTGTCTCTCAAAGGTACAAGCATGGACATACATACCAGTAATGCAACGAGGAATATACTAAAATCTTGCCTGAATATCATGGTTCAAACCACCAAAAAATCTATTCATTGTATCATTCTCAGATTCTTCTATGTCACAATGATGCATATAAGATTTGAACTCTTGGTAGTAAGCATGAACAGTGTTGTTGCCTTGTTTAAATTGTTCAAATTTGCGAAGCAATTCACGACGATAATAAGGAGGGAAAAATTGTTGTCTCATTACAACTTTCAAAACTTTCCAAGTTGTGGGTTGGTTATCTATGTTTTTCTTACAATGTACACTCCACCAAACAGAAGCAAAATCAGTAAATGCTCTAGTGGCTGCTCGCACTCGCTCAAGTTCAGAAAAGTCATGGTGACTAAAAACTTGTTCTACTTCAAGCTCCCAAGCTAGATAAGTAGTAGGATTAAATCTACCCTCAAATGACGGTAAAAAGATAACCTGACCATGTGCTTGTGTGTGTTGTCCCAACTCTCGTGATGGTGAAGATGTGTCCGTCGTCCAAGAACTTCTATCTTCGGAACCTGTCATGATTAGTAGAAACAAGAAACAAAATTCAAGCATAATGTTCCTATGAACTACTAGGGTGTGGTGGTAAAGCGCTCACAGTAAAGCAAATATCAATATCTTACAAGTTCTTACCAAGCAGCAGGTGGTGACAGGCAACCAGCGGTGTCAAATAACTATGAAGATTGTGTAAAGCGATTGCCAGGGGAACGTACGTATACACGGTGTAGAAATATGTGGAGCTGGGTTGGCTATATATGGTAGCAAAAGATTAGCAATAATCAATTCAGAGATGCGATGTTGAATAAACGCTCAACGACGGTACTGTGCTGGTCCTAGGCTAGACCGAACTAGAGACGCGAGCCTAGAACACTAATGAGGTCACGTCGTAGCACAACTCGCATCAATGAAGGATACTAAGTAGCTCTGGACAGCAAGATATAAGTGAAGTTCACAACGGCAGTAAAGATAATGAGGTGAAACAACAGCCAAGCAGGATATATCAACAACTTTGTCTCCAACTTTCCTCTGAAAAAGTTTGTGCCGATTTTTTTGTTTTTTTTTCTTCTCTTTTTTTTTCCTCACACTTTTTTTTTCTTTCTCTCCTTTTTTTTCTCTGACTTTTTTTTCCTTTTTTTTTCTCTCATTTTTTCTCTCTCTTTTTTTCTCCCTCTTTCCAAAACAAACTAGATAAGATGCAGATTGGATCAAGTGAAGATGTGAACGATCTCAACTATTATTATGACAATGAATGGTGGGTAGCACGTGGTGGAAATTGATGGATGGGTGGTGGACAGCGGAAGAGATAATGATGCAGCGGTGGCGTGACTAATGTGAACAGAACTCGAAACTCTAAACGAACTAGACACTAAGACCAGCAACTCGACACGACGATGCAACCGATAATTCAACTATGCAAGCAATGAAAAGAAAATTGCAAAGGCTCAGACTAGCTTGGACCAAGGATGAATAGATCTAACTCTTTTTTGTGGCTTTTTCTTGGACAATAGGTAAGAAAATAAATCTAATCTAGGAAAACTGGAAATTCTCACCGAGCAACCTGAAAACTGATACCACTTGATAGAGGCGGGGTGTCCCGATCTTTCGATGAGATGATAACTATGGATTTGGTGGAGTCGACTTTGACGATCTGACTACAAACGTGCACGACGTTGCGCCTTAGCAATCGCTAAACCAACTTCCAGAGGTTATTGACCACGCCGAAGCACAATCAACCTGACCACGAGGGTCTATTCCTGCAAGCAATCGAAGAACAAGCAAGAATATGATAAAAGCAATCTAAATATTGCGAGTATATATGAAGTATTGATAATGGTGGGGATCCGGAAGCGGTCTTGGTCTGGTCGTTGGACACAAACAAAGTACACGAAGTTGCAATGGCTAACTTTTAACTAAACAAATCCCAAGGAAAAAGCTACTAGATGGATCTACTTATATAGAAGCAAGGGGTGGCGGCCAAGGAGGTGGGAGGACGTCCCAAGGCAGCCTAAAACTGACCCTAAGTCGTACAAGGCTCATGGGCCCAAGTGGAGGTGATGCAACACCTTTGGGCTTGTAGTTTGACTCGGATTCTGCTGCAACATCAGATTGTTTCGTTTGTAACTCAATGCTCCGGACGAATTTGAAGGTAAATCCAATTGGGTTGGAAATAGCACGAAATCTAGTTTCCAACAAAAAAAGAATCACCCAATTCGGAGTCCGTATGAAAAAGTTGTTGGCGTTTTGAGTCAGGTATGTCTGTGCAGTCCGAATCTGAATCCAGAACGTGAGAGACTTGGACTCTATCTTTTCTTGGCCCAAAAGTGACGTGAGAGGACTTTTTGAACACAACCTAAACTTCTCCTTTTCCCTTGTCTTCATATGTGCATTGTACAAATGTCCCATACACCTGCAATTAGACAAAACACAAAAGTGTGTGAAGTATTTTTGTTCTGGATAACATAAATAGATTAATGAATAGTTTGCATTAGAAATCACCTGACAAATATGCATGTATGCAATATTTTTGGTCGTATCCAAGGTAGTCATGTCCTCATCAATATATCACCACCGCATATTCACCGCCAATCCGAATCCATATACGCCACCACATATCCGCCGCCATCACGCCAATCCGAGTTCACCTGCAACATATATCCGCCACTTGTCCGTGTTCCACTAGATTCATCTCCGCCACCAGTCCGAGTTCCACCAGATTCATCTCCGCCACCAGTCCTAGTCCGAGTCCAGTAATTGTTGCATTGTTCTCGATTTCCAGATCACGCGATACTCCGAGTCGTGACAGAGAAGGACTCCCCAACTTCCGAGCCATCCGCAGAAGAAAAATAGTTCCAATTTCAAAAAAAAAAACTAAGTCTGGAAAATTCTGACTAGGCAGTTTTTAGACCATTTGTAGACTTTTTCGAAAAAAATTTGTTGCGGAGCAAAAAAAAAAAGAGGAAAAAAAGTGCAAAAAAAGAGAAAAAAATTTCAGAGTGTGCTCCTCCCTTGTTTACGTGCCACGCCGTGATTTTGTTGGTGTTCTAGGCTCGCGTCTCTAGCACAGTCTAGCCTAGGACCAGCACAGTACCGTCGTTGAGCGTTTATTCAACTTTGCATCTCTGAATTGATTATTGCTGACCCTTTTTGCTACCATATTATAAGCCTTCCCAACTCCACATACATCTACGTCGTGCGTTTGACTCTCCCTGGTAATCGCTCTATCCAAGCTTTGAGAGTTTTGACTACAACGGTTGCCAATCACCGCCTGTTGCTGGGTAAGAACTGGTAAGAATTTGAGTTTTGCTTGACAGATTTGTGACACCCACCACCACCACTTGTTAGTAGTCTGTAGGATCACATTCTTGTGTATTTCTATTGCTGCTAACCATGCCAGGATCACAAGCCGACGAGATTGACTGGGAGAATTTATCGAACAAGGAGCTTGATGATAAGTTTCAGCAAATGATGACTGAACAGGTGCAAGATGTGCTGAACAATTTTGAAGAGGCCATGGAGAAGATCACTGGCCTTGAGAAGACGTTCGAAACAAAGCTCGATAACAAGTTTAATGAATTGCTCGCGCGTCTTCCACCACCACCACCCGCTACACCTAACGCACCTCTCCAACAACAACAACAACGACTACCTCCACGTCGCGAAACAGACCTTCGCCGAGCGAGCCGTGTTCCTCTTGCGTTTGGCCAAACTGTTGGTGCTGCTGTTGATACTTCTGTGGCTCCTGCTGCTGATGCGGAGGAGGATGATTATGTGGGATATTATGAGGATGAGGTTGATCAAAATCAGCACTACGTGCAGCCACCTGTACCACCACCAGTAGGTCGACCTCAGGTATATATTCGTAATGGTAGGCCTGCACCACCACCTCAGGTACGAGATGATGTCCATATTCCTAAACTGAAATTGAATATTCCACCATTTGAGGGTAGATATGTTCCTGATATATATCTTACTTGGGAGTTAGAAACTGAACAATGATTTACATGTTTACAATATCCTGAGGAGAGACGAGTTGCTGCTGCTGTTTGTGCTTTCACTAGTTTTGCATGTGTATGGTGGTCTGAACATTGTAGATTATATCCTATTCCAACTACTTGGACTGCTTTGAAAACTGCTATGCGTACGCGTTGGGTTCCACCATATTATCAACGTGAATTGCTTCAAAAATTGCAGCGTTTAAGACAAGGGAAAAATCATGTAGAAGAATATTATCAGGAATTACAAACTGGCATGATTAGATGTGGTATTGTTGAGGAGAATGAAGCTATGCTTGCACGTTTTTTGGGTGGATTAAATAGAGAGATTCAGACCATTCTAGACTATAAGGAGTATACTAATATCACTCGTTTATTCCATCTTGCTTGTAAAGCTGAACGTGAAGTGCAGGGTCGACAAGCATTGGGGCGAACTAACTTTTCTGCAGGCCGACCTTCATCATGGACACCACGTGCATCTTCTACTTCAACTGCACCAGCACCTCCATCCGGTGCCACCTCCAGCCGTGATACAAGAAAACAGGCACAACCACCATTATCTGCCAAGAGCGCACCTGCGGGGCCTGCACAGTGTTCTTCTTCTTCCATGGCATCAACAGAACACACAAGTGATATTATTTGTCGTCGTTGTAAGGGAGGAGGTCATTATGCGAGAGAATGCAAATCTTCGCGTGTGATGATTGCTACTGCAGATGGTGGATATGAGTCTGCTAGTGACTATGATGAGGAGACTTTGGCTCTTATTACACGTGAAGAACATGGTGGAGATGATTCTGATCATGAGACGCAATACATGGCTCCTGACGCTGACAGGTATGAATGTTTAGTTGCTCAACGTGTTTTGAGTGTGCAGATCACACAAGCTGAGCAAAATCAGAGGCACAATTTGTTCCATACCAAGGGAGTTGTGAAGGAACGTTCTGTGCGCGTCATCATAGACGGAGGGAGCTGCAACAACTTGGCTAGCATGGAGATGGTGGAGAAGCTTTCTCTCACCACAAGACCACATCCACATCCTTACTACATCCAATGGTTCAACAACAGCGGCAAGGTTAAGGTAACACGTACTGTTCGTGTGCATTTTAGTATCTCTACATATGCTGATTATGTTGATTGTGATGTGGTACCTATGCAAGCATATTCCTTATTACTTGGTAGACCATGGCAATTTGATAAAAATTCTGTACACCATGGTAGAAACAATCACTATACTCTTGTTCATAAGGATAAAAATATTACTTTGCTTCCTATGACTCCTGATTCCATTTTGAAAGATGATATTAATAGAGCTAATAAAGCAAAACAGGAGACGAATAAGAGTGAAAATCAGATTGTGGCAAAAGAATTTGAGCAACAAATGAAGCCTAATAATAAACCATCTAGTGTTGCTTCTGAAATTAAATTGAAAAGTGCATGTTTATTTGCCACCAAATCTGATATTGATGAGCTAGATTTCAGCAAATCTGTTTGCTATGCTTTTGTGTGCAAAGAGACATTATTTTCATTCGAGGACGTGCCTTCCTCTTTGCCTCCTGCTGTCACTAACATTTTGCAGGAGTTCGCTGACGTCTTTCCACAAGACGTGCCACCGGGATTACCGCCTATTCGAGGGATTGAGCATCAGATTGACTTAATTCCCGGTGCTTCACTGCCAAACCGTGCACCATATCGTACCAATCCAGAGGAGACGAAGGAGATTATGCGTCAAGTACAAGAGCTTCTCGACAAAGGTTATATACACGAATCCCTTAGTCCTTGTGCTGTTCCTATTATTCTAGTGCCGAAAAAGGATGGTACATCACGTATGTGTGTTGATTGTAGAGGCATTAATAATATTACTATTCATTATCGTCATCCTATTCCTAGGCTAGATGATATGCTTGATGAATTGAGTGGCTCTACAATATTCTCCAAAGTTGATTTGCGTAGTGGATACAATCAAATTCGTATGAAATTGGGAGATGAATGGAAAACAGCATTCAAAACTAAGTTTGGATTATATGAGTGGTTAGTCATGCCTTTTGGGTTAACTAATGCACCTAGTACTTTCATGAGATTAATGAACAAAGTTTTACGTGCTTTCATTGGACGATTTGTGGTAGTTTACTTTGATGACATATTGATTTATAGCAGATCTTTGGAAGAACATTTGGAACATTTACGTGCTGTTTTTATTGCTCTACGTGATGCATGTTTGTTTGGTAACCTTGGGAAGTGCACCTTTTGCACCGACCGAGTATCTTTTCTTGGCTATGTTGTTACTCCACAGGGAATTGAAGTTGACAAAGCCAAGATTGAAGCTATTGAGAGTTGGCCGCAGCCCAAAACGGTCACACAGGTGAGGAGTTTTCTTGGCCTCGCTGGATTCTATAGGCGTTTTGTGAGAGATTTCAGCACCATTGCTGCACCTCTCAACGAGCTTACAAAGAAGGATGTGCCTTTTGTTTGGGGTACCGCACAGGAAGAAGCCTTCACGGTATTGAAAGATAAGTTGACACATGCTCCTTTACTCCAACTTCCTGATTTTAATAAGACTTTTGAGCTTGAATGTGATGCTAGTGGAATTGGATTAGGAGGTGTGTTATTACAAGATGGCAAACCTGTTGCATACTTTTCTGAAAAATTGAGTGGGCCTAGTCTGAATTATTCTACTTATGATAAAGAATTATATGCTCTTGTTCGGACTTTAGAAACATGGCAACATTATTATGGCCCAAAGAATTTGTTATACATTCTGATCATGAATCTTTGAAACATATTAAAAGTCAAGCTAAACTGAATCGTAGACATGCTAAATGGGTTGAATTCATTGAGACTTTCCCTTATGTCATTAAACACAAGAAGGGAAAAGAAAATGTTATTGCTGATGCATTGTCTCGTCGCTATACTATGCTTTCACAACTTGACTTCAAAATATTTGGTTTGGAGACCATCAAAGATCAATATGTGCATGATGCTGATTTTAAAGATGTAATGCAGAATTGTAAAGAAGGAAGAATGTGGAACAAGTTTGTCGTTAACGATGGATTTGTGTTTCGTGCTAACAAGCTATGCATTCCAGCTAGCTCCGTTCGTCTTTTGTTGTTGCAGGAGGCGCATGGAGGAGGATTAATGGGACATTTTGGCGTGAAGAAGAAGGAGGACGTACTTGCTACACATTTCTTTTGGCCAAAGATGAGACGGGATGTTGAGCGTTTTATTGCTCGATGCACTACATGTCAAAAAGCTAAGTCACGACTCAATCCTCATGGTTTATATATGCCTTTGCCTGTACCTAGTGTTCCTTGGGAGGATATATCTATGGACTTTGTTTTAGGTTTACCTCGAACAAAGAAGGGGAGGGATAGCATATTTGTTGTCGTGGATAGATTCTCGAAAATGGCACACTTTATACCATGTCATAAAAGCGATGATGCTGTTAATGTTGCTGATTTGTTCTTTCGTGAAATTATTCGCTTGCATGGTGTGCCAAATACTATTGTTTCAGATCGTGATACTAAATTTCTTAGCCACTTATGGAGATGTTTATTGGCTAAGTTGGGGACTAAACTGCTTTTTAGTACTACTTGTCACCCCCAAACTGATGGACAAACTGAAGTAGTCAATAGAACGTTGTCTACTATGCTTAGGGCTGTTTTGAAGAATAATAAGAAAATGTGGGAGGAATGCTTGCCTCATATTGAATTTGCTTATAATCGTTCATTGCATTCTACTACTAAGATGTGCCCTTTTGAAGTTGTGTATGGTTTCCTACCTCGTGCACGTATTGATTTGTTGCCTCTTCCATCTTCGGAGAAGTTTAATTTTGATGCTAAACAACGTGCTAAATTGATTTTAAAAATGCATGAGTTAACTAAGGAAAACATTGAGCGTATGAATGCTAAATATAAACTTGCTGGAGATAAGGGTAGAAAACATGTTGTGTTTGCACCTGGAGATCTTGTTTGGTTACATTTGCGTAAGGATAGATTTCCTGATTTGCGCAAATCAAAGCTAATGCTACGTGCTGATGGTCCCTTTAAGGTGTTAGAGAAAATAAATGATAATGCATATAAACTTGAGCTGCCTGCAGATTTTGGGGTTAGTCCCACTTTTAACATTGCAGATTTGAAGCCTTATTTGGGTGAGGAAGATGAATTTCCGTCGAGGACGACTTCATTTCAAGAAGGGGAGGATGATGAGGACATCAATACCATTGTTACACCCACAGCCCCTACTGCTACACATACGGGACCAATTACTAGAGCTCGCGCACGCCAATTAAATTATCAGGTACTTTCGTTTCTTGGTAATGATTCTAATGTTCATGAGAATATGATGCTGCCTAAATTGGATACATTTGTTTTGCTTACAAATGAAGGGCCTAGCTTGGAGAAGGATGAACATTGGAGCAAGAACAAGCATGGAGATGATGCCATGCGCAAGGGGAACAAGAACGGAGTTACAAGTGATGATTTCAGGACTTTGAAGCCACCATAATGGGTGCATGAAGCCTTGGACGAAATATACAAGATGCCACTTCATAAATTTCGTAACGAGGCTATTATAGGTGCTGCGTCACCTTTTTATTAAGCCAGGCCCATGTAATTTCGAAATACATAAGTATAGGCTATTTTTAGAGTCCGTATGTGTGGGGAAACAAGAGATAGGGTTGATTTCGGACCCCTCCACCAAGGGCCACGAAATTCCCCTCTCTTCCTCCATATATACAGCCCTTAGGGCACCGTTTAGATTTTCGGTTTTGTTTAGATTAAAGTTCGCCATAGCTGCAACTTCGCGTACTTCGTTTGTGTTCAACAACCCGACAAAGGCGTCACAGAACCCCACCTTGATCAATAAAGCTTTCATCTTATATTCGCAATATCCAGATTGCAATCTTAGTTTCTTGCTTGTTCTTCGTTTGCTTGCAGGAAACAGACCCTCGTGGTCAGGTTGATCGTGCTCCGGCGTGGTCAATAACCTCTCGGAGTTGGTTTAGCGATTGCTAAGGCGCGACGTCCTCGCACGTTCGTAGTCGGATCGTCAAAGTCGACTACCACCAAAGCGATATCCATCATCTCATCGAAAGACGGGACACCTTTGCCTCTATCACCTACCATTGTGATTATTTGCATGTGGACGATCTGGTGGTTGTGGTGTAGGTGGTTGCACGTAGTTCTGATTTTGATCACCTCATCCTCGTAATCTCCCACATAATCATCCTCCTCCGCATCAGCAGCAGGAGCCACAAAAGTATCAACAGCAGCACCAATAGTTTGGCCAAACACAAGAGGGACATGGCTCGCTCGGCGGAGGTCTGTTTCGCAACGTGGAGGTAGTCGTTGTTGTTGTTGTGTAGAGGTGCGTTATGTGCAGCGGGTGGTGGTGGTGGAAGACGCGTGAGCAATTCATTAAACTTGTTATTGAGCTTTTCTTCGAACGTCTTCTCCATGCCATCTATCTTCTCCATGGCCTCTTCAAATCTGTTTAGCACATCTTTCACCTGTCCACTCATCATTTGCTGAAATTTATCATGCAAATCCTTATTCGTCATGTTCTCCCAGTCAGTCTCGTCGGCTTGTGATCCTGGCATGGTTAGCAGCAATGGAAACACACAAGAATATGATCCTACAGACTACTAATAAGAGGTGGTGGTTGGTGTCACAAATCCGTCAAGCAAATCTCAAATTCTTACCAGTTCTTACCCAGCAGCAGGCGGTGATCGGCAACCGTTGTAGTCAAAACTCTCAAAGCTTGGATAGAGAGATTACCAGGGAGAGTCACACGCACGACGTAGATGTATGTGGAGCTGAGAAGGCTTATAATATGGTAGCAAAAAGGGTCAGCAATAATCAATCAGAGATGCAAAGTTGAATAAACGCTCAACGACGGTACTGTGCTGGTCCTAGGCTAGATTGTGCTAGAGACGCGAGCCTAGAACACTAACAAAATCACGGCGCTGCACGTAAACAAGGGAAAAGCACACTCTGGAATTTTTTTTGCGCTGCTCTTTTTTTTTTGCGAAAAATCACTATAATGGCGAGTGCCTCAAAACTCTTCCCAGGTCAAACTGATAGGATGGGCACGAAAAAAATTTCGACCAAATTTTTTTTTGACTGCCCGGACCGAAAAACTGGAAACGGGTCAAAAAAAACTTTCTATAACGGCGACTGTCTCAATACGCTTAGAAACACCTAAAAATAGGATAGCCGGATTGTTTTTTCAAGTGTGTTTTTGGAAAAAATTGGGCGTAAACAGAGGGTGGTTTCCGGAACCTACTCCGGCAAGGAAACACAAATCGGAAACTAGATGAATCTCAAAAACAAACCTAATATGCAAGGAACTCGGATTGGTGGTGGATATATGGTGGTGGTATATGGCAGCGGTGGTGGTAGCGGTGGTGGTAGCGGTGGTAGTATATGGATATGGATCTGTGGTGGTATATGGACACGGATTGGTGGTGGTATATGGATACAAATTCGGAGCGGTGGTGGTAGGTGGCAGGGGCGATGATGATGGTGCAGTAGCGGCGTGACAACTTATGACCAGAACTCGAAACTCTAAAAGACTAGACGCTAAGACCAGCAACTAGACACAACGATGCAACCGCAAATTCAACAAAGCAAAACCCTAAAAAGATTATGCAAAGGCTCAGATTAGTTCGGATATGATGAACTAACCCTAATTTTTTTGTGGCTTTTTCGTGGACTGTAGGTATGAAGAACAGACTCATTCTAAACTACGAAAAACTATAAAATCTCACCGAGCAACCTGGAAATCTGATACCACTTGATAGAGGCAAAGGTGTCCCGTCTTTCGATTAGGTGATGGATATCGCTTTGGTGGAAGTCGACTTTGACGATCCGACTACGAACGTGCGAGGACGTCGCACCTTAGCAATCGCTAAACCAATTCCAAGAGGTTATTGACCATGCCGGAGCACGATCAACCTGACCACGAGGGTCTGTTTCCTGCGAGCAAATGAAGAATAAGCAAGAAACTGAGATTGCAATCTGGATATTGCGAATATAGGATGAAAGCTTTATTAATCAAGGTGGGGTTCTATGACGCCTTTGTCTGGTCGTTGGACACAAACGAAGTACGCGAAGTTGCAGCTATGGCGAACTTTTAATCTAAACAAAACCCAAAGTCTAAACGATGCCCTAAGGGGGATTTCGTGGCCCTTGGTGGAGGGGTCCGAAATCAACCATATCTCTTGTTTCCACACACATACAGACTCTAAAAATAGCCTATACTTATGTATTTCGAAATTACATGTGCCTGGCCCAATAATAAGGTGATGTAGCACCTAGAATAGCCTCGGGACGAAATTTATGAAGTGGCATCTTGTATATTTCGTCTAAGGCTTCATGCACCATTATGGTGGCTTCAAAGTCCTGAAATCATCACTTGTAACTCCGTTCTTGTTCCCCTTGCGCATGCCATCATCTCCATGCTTGTTCTTGCTCCAATGTTCATCCTTCTCCAAGCTAGGCCCTTCATTTGTAAGCAAAACAAATGTATCCAATTTAGGCAGCATCATATTCTCATGAACATTAGAATCATTACCAAGAAACGAAAGTACCTGGTAATTTAGTTGGCGTGCGCGAGCTCTAGTAATTGGTCCAATATGTATAGCAGCAGGGGCTGTGGGTGTAACAATTGTATTGATGTCCTCATCACCTTTCTAGGGAAGATCATCAAGACCTCCTCACGGAGAAGAACGGTTCCTTTGTATCCTTACCTTTGTTGATTGTGGATCTTGAGTTACTCTTTGTGTTCGGTGATCTAGCACTTGTGTGATTGATTCCTTGTCGGTGTCGTGATTCCCTCTTGTTTTCCCCATGTTTCCCCTTTGTGCTTCCGCGTGTTCTTCGTGATTCCCCGTAGGATCCACTCCAAACGTGAAAGATCGGCCCCTAGGGTTCCGCCTTACATCATAAGGGTAGAAAACATGTTGTGTTTGCACATGGAGATCTTGTTTGGTTACATTTGCGTAAGGATAGATTTCCCAATTTGTGCAAATCAAAGCTAATGCCACGTGCTGCTGGTCCTTTTAAGGTGTTAGAGAAAATAAATGATAATGCATATAATATTGAGCTACCTGCAGACTTTGGGGTTAGTCCCACTTTTAACATTGCAGATTTGAAGCCTTATTTCGGTGAGGAAGATGAGCTTCCGTCGAGGACGACTTCATTTCAAGAAGGGGAGGATGATGAGGACATCAATACCATTGTTACACCCACAGCCCCTACTGTTACATATACCGGACCAATTACTAGAGCTCGCGCACGCCAATTAAATTACCAGGTACTTTCGTTTCTTGGTAATGATTCTAATGTTCATGAGAATATGATGCTGCCTAAATTGGATACATTTGTTTTGATTACAAATGAAGGGCCTAGCTTGGAGAAGGATGGACATTGGAGCAAGAACAAGCATGGAGTTGATGGCATGCGCCAGGGGAACAAGAACGGAGTTGCAAGTGATGATTTCAGGACTTTGAAGCCACCATAAGGAGTGCATGAAGCCTTGGACGAAATATACAAGATGCCACTTCATAAATTTCGTCTAGAGGCTATTCTAGGTGCTGCGTCACCTTATTATTGGGCCAGGCCCATGTAATTTTGAAATACATAAGTATAGACTGTTTTTAGAGTCCTTGTGTGTGGGGAAACAAGAGATAGGGTTGGTTTCGGACCCCTTCCCCAAGGGCCACGAAATTCCCCCCTTTCCTCCATATATACAGCCCTTAGGGCACCGTTTAGACTTTGGGTTTTGTTTAGATTAAAAGTTCGCCATAGCTGCAACTTCGCGTACTTCGTTTGTGTTCAACAACCAGACCAAGGCGTCACAGAACCCCACCTTCAGTAATAAAGCTTTCCTCTTTTATTCGCAATATCCAGATTGCAATCTCAGTTTCTTGCTTGTTCTTCGTTTGCTCGCAGGAAATAGACCCTCGTGGTCAGGTTGATCGTGCTCCGGCGTGGTCAATAACCACTCGGAAGTTGGTTTAGTGATTGCTAAGGCGTGACGTCTTCGCACGTTCGTAGTCGGATCGTCAAAGTCGACTCCTATAGAAGACGATTGCGATCTCATCGAAACTTCGGGACACCTTTGCCTCTATCAGAAAGATACAAACGTAGTCGTTCTTCTCCGTGAGGAGGTCTTGACTGTCTTCCCTTGAAGGGGTCTTGAATCCGCTTGGGGGATCTTCTCCGAAGAGGTCGTGAGCTCCAAGGAGAAGTAACCAAGTGGATGAGCAAGGCTCTCGCACAAAATATGAGCTAAACCAATGCTAACCCTAAAACGTACGGGATGAGGGAGTATATATAGTCAAAGGGCGAAGGGGTACATGGGTCATGGCCCAAAGGAGTTGCGCGCAGGCAGAGGGCGCCGGATGTCCGGGCGATGGGCCGGATGTCCAGGCGCTCACGAGGTGCCGGATGTCCGGGCTGGAGGGGCCGGATGTCCGGGTGATGTAGGGTGGAACCCTATAGCGACGATCTTTCACGTTTGGAGTGGGATCCCTCGAAGAACACGATGAACACGGGAAGAACGGGGAGAAACCACAAGGGGAAACACTCAAGAACAAGTCCAAATCACACATCCACTAGACAATCAAACACACAAGATCACAAGGTACATGAACAACAAAGGGAAAGATACAAGGTAGAGTTCATCCCAAATCCTATGAAGGAGATGAGGGCTTGAATCCTAGAAGGATCTTCTCACATGGAGGTCTTGAACTCCATGGGAGTGGTAGTCTCTCTCTCTCTCTCAAGAGTAGAGGTAGGAGCAAAGCTCACCTAAGAATGAGCTATCATATTTGCTAACCCTAAAAATGGGGAGGAGGAGCTCTATTTATAGTCTAGTGGGCGAAGGGGTAAGTGAGGGGGCGAATGGGTACATGGGCCTCGGCCCGAAACGTTGCACGCAGTGATAGAGGCAAAGGTGTCCCGTCTTTCGATGAGATGATGGATATCGCGTTGGTGGCAGTCGACTTTGACGATCCGACTACGAACGTGCGAGGACGTCGCGCCTTAGCAATCGCTAAACCAACTCCGAGAGGTTATTGACCACGCCGGAGCACGATCAACCTGACCACGAGGGTCTGTTTCCTGCGAGCAAACGAAGAACAAGCAAGAAACTGAGATTGCAATCTGGATATTGCGAATATAAGATGAAAGCTTTATTGATCAAGGTGGGGTTCTGTGACGCCTTTGTCTGGTTGTTGAACACAAACGAAGTACGCGAAGTTGCAGCTATGGCGAACTTTTAATCTAAACAAAACCCGAAGTCTAAACGATGCCCTAAGGGCTGTATATATGGAGGAAGAGGGGGGGAATGTCGTGGCCCTTGGTGGAGGGGGTCCGAAATCAACCCTATCTCTTGTTTCCCCACACATACGTACTCTAAAAATAGCCTATACTTATGTATTTCGAAATTTATGAAGTGGCATCTGGTATATTTCGTCCAAGGCTTCATGCACCCATTATGGTGGCTTCAAAGTCCTGAAATCATCACTTGTAACTCCGTTCTTGTTCCCCTTGCGCATGCCATCATCTCCATGCTTGTTCTTGCTCCTATGTTCATCCTTCTCCAAGCTAGGCCCTTCATTTGTAAGCAAAACAAATGTATCCAATTTAGGCAACATCATATTCTCATGAACATTAGAATCATTACCAAGAAACGAAAGTACCTGGTAATTTAGTTGGCGTGCACGAGCTCTAGTAATTGGTCCAGTATGTATAGCAGCAGGGGCCGTGGGTGTAACAATTGTATTGATGTCCTCATCATCCTCCCCTTCTTGAAATGAAGTCATCCTCGACGGAAGTTCATCTTCCTCACCCAAATAAGGCTTCAAATCTGCAATGTTAAAAGTGGGACTAACCCCAAAATCTGCAGGCAGCTCAAGTTTATATGCATTATCATTTATTTTCTCTAACACCTTAAAGGGACCATCAGCATGTGGCATTAACTTTGATTTGCGCAAATCAGGAAATCTATCCTTACGCAAATGTAACCAAACAAGATCTCCAGGTGCAAACACAACATGTTTTCTACCCTTATCTCCAGCAAGTTTATATTTAGCATTCATACGCTCAATGTTTTCCTTAGTTAACTCATGCATTTTTAAAATCAATTCAACACGTTGTTTAGCATCAAAATTAACCTTCTCCGAAGATGGAAGAGGCAACAAATCAATAGGTGCACGAGGTAGGAAACCATACACAACTTCAAAAGGGCACATCTTAGTAGTAGAATGCAACGAACGATTATAAGCAAATTCAATATGAGGCAAGCATTCCTCCCACATTTTCTTATTATTCTTCAAAACAGCCCTAAGCATAGTAGACAACGTTCTATTGACTACTTCAGTTTGTCCATCAGTTTGGGGGTGACAAGTAGTACTAAAAAGCAGTTTAGTCCCCAACTTAGCCCATAAACATCTCCATAAGTGGCTAAGAAATTTAGTATCACGATCTGAAACAATAGTATTTGGCACACCATGCAAGCGAATAATTTCACGAAAGAACAAATCAGTAACATTAACAGCATCATCGCTTTTATGACATGGTATAAAGTGTGCCATTTTCGAGAATCTATCCACGACAACAAATATGCTATCCCTCCCCTTCTTTGTTCGAGGTAAACCTAAAACAAAGTCCATAGATATATCCTCCCAAGGAACACTAGGTACAGGCAAAGGCATATATAAACCATGAGGATTGAGTTGTGATTTAGCTTTTTGACATGTAGTACGTCCTCCGTCTTCTTCACGCCAAAGTGTCCCATTAATCCTCCTCCATGCGCCTCCTGCAACAACAAAAGACGAACGGAGCTAGCTGGAATGCATAGCTTGTTAGCACGAAACACAAATCCATCGTTAACGACGAACTTGTTCCACATTCTTCCTTCTTTACAATTTTGCATAACATCTTTAAAATCAGCATCATGCACATATTGATCTTTGATGGTCTCCAAACCAAATATTTTGAAGTCAAGTTGTGAAAGCATAGTATAGCGGCGAGACAATGCATCAGCAATAACATTTTCTTTTCCCTTCTTGTGTTTAATGACATAAGGAAAAGTCTCAATGAATTCAACCCATTTAGCATGTCTACGATTCAGTTTAGCTTGACTTTTAATATGTTTCAAAGATTCATGATCAGAATGTATAACAAATTCTTTGGGCCATAAATAATGTTGCCATGTTTCTAAAGTCCGAACAAGAGCATATAATTCTTTATCATAAGTAGAATAATTCAGACTAGGCCCACTCAATTTTTTAGAAAATATGCAACAGGTTTGCCATCTTGTAATAACACACCGCCTAATCCAATTCCACTAGCATCACATTCAAGCTCAAAAGTCTTATTAAAATCAGGAAGTTGGAGTAAAGGAGCATGTGTCAACTTATCTTTCAATACCGAGAAGGCTTCTTCCTGTGCGGTACCCCAAAGAAAAGGCACATCTTTCTTTGTAAGCTCATTGAGAGGTGCAGCAATGGTGCTGAAATCTCTCACAAAACGCCTATAGAATCCAGCGAGGCCAAGAAAACTCCTTACTTGTGTGACCGTTTTGGGCTGCGGCCAACTCTCAATAGCTTCAATCTTGGCTTTATCAACTTTAATTCCCTGTGGAGTAACAACATAGCCAAGAAAAAATACTCGGTCGGTGCAAAAGGTGCACTTCCCAAGGTTACCAAACAAACGTGCATCACGTAGAGCAATAAAAACAGCACGTAAATGTTCCAAATGTTCTTCCAAAGATCTGCTATAAACCAATATGTCATCAAAGTAAACTACCACAAATCGTCCAATGAAAGCACGTAAAACTTCGTTCATTAATCTCATGAAAGTACTAGGTGCATTAGTTAACCCAAAAGGCATGACTAACCACTCATATAATCCAAACTTAGTTTTAAATGCTGTTTTCCATTCATCTCCCAATTTCATACGAATTTGATGGTATCCACTACGCAAATCAACTTTGGAGAATATTGTAGAGCCACTCAATTCATCAAGCATATCATCGAGCCTAGGAATAGGATGACGATAACGAATAGTAATATTATTAATGCCTCTACAATCAACACACATACGTGATGTACCATCCTTTTTCGGCACTAGAATAATAGGAACAACACAAAGACTAAGGGATTCGCGTATATAACCTTTGTCGAGAAGCTCTTGTACTTGACGCATAATCTCCTTCGTCTCCTCTGGATTGATACGGTATGGTGCACGGTTTGGCAGTGAAGCACCGGGAATTAAGTCAATCTGATGCTCAATCCCTCGAATAGGCGGTAATCCCGGTGGCACGTCTTGTGGAAAGATGTCAGCGAACTCCTGCAAAATGTTAGTGACAGCAGGAGGCAAAGAGGAAGGCACGTCCTCGAATGAAAATAATGCCTCTTTGCACACAAAAGCATAGCAAACAGATTTGCTGAAATCTAGCTCATCAATATCAGATTTGGTGGCAAATAAACATGCACTTTTCAATTTAATTTCAGAAGCAACACTAGATGGTTTTTTATTAGGCTTCATTTGTTGCTCAAATTCTTTTGCCACAATCTGATTTTCACTCCTGTTTTGCTTTATTAGCTCTATTAATATCATCTTTCAAAATGGAATCAGGAGTCATAGGAAGCAAAGTAATATTTTTATCCTTATGAACAAGAGTATAGTGATTGTTTCTACCATGGTGTACAGAGTTTTTATCAAATTGCCATGGTCTACCAAGTAATAAGGAACATGCTTGCATAGGTACCACATCACAATCAACATAATCAGCATATGTAGAGATACTAAAATGCACACGAACAGTACGTGTTACCTTAACCTTGCCGCTGTTGTTGAACCATTGGATGTAGTAAGGATGTGGATGTGGTCTTGTGGTGAGAGAAAGCTTCTCCACCATCTCCATGCTAGCCAAGTTGTTGCAGCTCCCTCCGTCTATTATGACGCGCACAGAACGTTCCTTCACAACTCCCTTGGTATGGAACAAATTATGCCTCTGATTTTGCTCAGCTTGTGTGACCTGCACACTCAAAACACGTTGAGCAACTAAACATTCATACCTGTCAGCGTCTTCAGGAGCCATGTATTGCGTCTCATGATCAGAATCATCTCCACCATGTTCTTCACGTGTAATAAGAGCCAATGTCTCCTCATCATAGTCACTAGCGGACTCATATCCACCATCCGTGGTAGCAATCATCACACGCGGAGATTTGCATTCCCTCGCATAATGACCTCCTCCCTTACAACGACGACAAATAATATCACTTGTGTGCCCTGTTGATGCCATGGAAGCTTTATTGATCAAGGTGGGGTTCTGTGACGCCTTTGTCTGGTCGTTGAACACAAACGAAGTACGCGAAGTTGCAGCTATGGCAAACTTTTAATCTAAACAAAACCCCAAGTCTAAACGATGCCCTAAGGGCTGTATATATGGAGGAAGAGGGGGGAATTTCGTGGCCCTTGGTGGAGGGGTCCGAAATCAACCCTATCTCTTGTTTCCCCACACATACGGACTCTAAAAATAGCCTATACTTATGTATTTCGAAATTACATGGGCCTGGCCCAATAATAAGGTGACGCAGCACCTAAAATAGCCTCGGGACGAAATTTATGAAGTGGCATCTTGTATATTTCGTCCAAGGCTTCATGCACCCATTATGGTGGCTTCAAAGTCCTGAAATCATCACTTGTAACTCCGTTCTTGATCCCCTTGCGCATGCCATCATCTCCATGCTTGTTCTTGCTCCAATGTTCATCCTTCTCCAAGCTAGGCCCTTCATTTGTAAGCAAAACAAATGTATCCAATTTAGGCAGCATCATATTCTCATGAACATTAGAATCATTACCAAGAAACGAAAGTACCTGGTAATTTAGTTGGCGTGCACGAGCTCTAGTAATTGGTCCAGTATGTATAGCAGCAGGGGCTGTGGGTGTAACAATTGTATTGATGTCCTCATCATTAGCTCTATTAATATCATCTTTCAAAATGGAATCAGGAGTCATAGGAAGCAAAGTAATATTTTTATCCTTATGAACAAGAGTATAGTGATTGTTTCTACCATGGTGTACAGAATTTTTATCAAATTGCCATGGTCTACCAAGTAATAAGGAACATGCTTGCATAGGTACCACATCACAATCAACATAATCAGCATATGTAGAGATACTAAAATGCACACGAACAGTACGTGTTGCCTTAACCTTGCCGCTGTTGTTGAACCATTGGATGTAGTAAGGATGTGGATGTGGTCTTGTGGTGAGAGAAAGCTTCTCCACCATCTCCATGCTAGCCAAGTTGTTGCAGCTCCCTCCGTCTATTATGACGCGCACAGAACGTTCCTTCACAACTCCCTTGGTATGGAACAAATTGTGCCTCTGATTTTGCTCAGCTTGTGTGACCTGCACACTCAAAACACGTTGAGCAACTAAACATTCATACCTGTCAGCGTCTTCAGGAGCCATGTATTGCATCTCATGATCAGAATCATCTCCACCATGTTCTTCACGTGTAATAAGAGCCAAAGTCTCCTCATCATAGTCACTAGCGGACTCATATCCACCATCTGCGGTAGCAATCATCACACGCGGAGATTTGCATTCTCTCGCATAATGACCTCCTCCCTTACAACGACGACAAATAATATCACTTGTGTGCCCTGTTGATGCCATGGAAGAAGAATAACTCTGTGCAGGCCCAGCAGGTGCGCTCTTGGCAGATAATGGTGGTTGTGCCTGTTTTCTTGTATCACGACTGGAGGAGGCACCTGATTGAGGTGCTGGTGCAGTTGAAGTAGAAGATGCACGCGGTGTCCATGATGAAGGTCGGCCTGCAGAAAAGTTAGATCGCGCCAATGCTTGTCGATCCTGCACTTCACGTTCAGCTTTACAAGCAAGATGGAATAAACGAGTGATATTAGTAAATTCCTTATAGTCTAGAATGGTCTGAATCTCTCTATTTAATCCACCCAGAAAACGTGCAAGCATAGCTTCATTCTCCTCAACAATACCACATCTAATCATGCCAGTTTGTAATTCCTGATAATATTCTTCTTCAGAATTTTTCCCTTGTCTTAAACGCTGCAATTTTTGAAGCAATTCACGTTGATAATATGGTGGAACCCAACGCGTACGCATAGCAGTTTTCAAAGCAGCCCAAGTAGTTGGAATAGGATATAATCTACAATGTTCAGACCACCATACACATGCAAAACTAGTGAAAGCACAAACAGCAGCAGCAACCCGTCTCTCCTCGGGATATTGTAAACATGTAAAACGTTGTTCAGTTTCTAACTCACAAGTAAGATATATATCAGGAACATATCTACCCTCAAATGGTGGAATATTCAATTTCAGTTTAGGAATATGCACATCATCTCGTACCTGAGGTGGTGGTGCAGGCCTACCATTACGAATATATACCTGAGGTCGACCTGCTGGTGGTGGTGCTGGTGGGTGCACGTAGTTCTGATTTTGATCAACCTCATCCTCATAATCGCCCGCTTACTCATCCTCCTCCTGGGTACCAGCAGCAGCAGTAGCAGGAGCCAAAGAAGCATCAATAACAGGAACAGCAGCACCAGAAGTTTGGCCATCCTCAATAGGAACACGCTTCGCTCATCCATACTGATTCGGAAGGATGCGTTGTTGTTGGTGTTAAAGAGGTGCGATAGGTGCAGCCGGCGGTGGTGGTGGTAAACGCGCGAGCAATTCATTAAACTTGCTATCAAGCTTTGTTTCGAATGTCTTCTCCATGCCATCTATCTTCTCCATGGCCTCGTCAAATCTGTTTAGCACATCTTGCACCTGTCCACTCATCATTTGCTGAAATTTATCATTTAGCTGTTTGTTCGTCAGGTTCTCCCAATCAGTCTCATCGGCTTGTGATCCTACCATGGTTAGCAGCAAATAGAAACACACAAGAATATGATCCTACAGACTACTAAGAAGTGGTGGTGGTGTATCACAAACCCGTCAAGCAAAACTCAAATTCTTACCAGTTCTTACCCAGCAGCAGGCGGTGATCGGCAACCCTTGTAGTCAAAACTCTCAAAGCTTGGATAGAGCGATTACCAGGGAGAGTCAAACGCACGACGTAGATGTATGTGGAGCTGGGAAGGCTTATAATATGGTAGCAAAAAGGGTCAGCAATAATCAATTCAGAGATGCAAAGTTGAATAAACGCTCAACGGCGGTACTGTGCTGGTCCTAGGCTAGACCGTGCTAGAGACGCGAGCCTAGAACACTAACAAAATCACGGCGCTGCACGTAAACAAGGAAAAAGCACACTCTGGAATTTTTTTTTCGCTCTTTTTTTTTTTTGCGCTGCTTTTTTTTTGCAAAAAATCACTATAATGGCGAGTGTCTCAAAACACTTCCTAGGTCAAACTGATAGGATGGGCACGAAATTTTTTCGACCAATTTTTTTTTTCGTTTTTTCGACTGCCCGGACCCAAAAACTGGAAACGGGTCAAAAAAAACTTCCTATAATGGCACCTGTCTCAAAACACTCAGAAACACCTAAAAATAGGATAGCCAGAATTTTTTTCGAAAAATGCGTTTTCGATTTTTTTTTCCGAAACCAACTCCGGCAAGGAAACACGAATCGAAATCTAGATGGATCTCAAAAACACACCTAATATGCAAGGAACTCGGATTGGTGGTGGATATATGGTGGTGGTATATGGCAGCGGTGGTGGTATATGGCAGCGGTGGTAATATATGGATATGGATCGGTGGTGGTATATGGATACGGATTGGTGGTGGTATATGGATACGGATTCGGAGCGGTGGTGGTAGGTGACAGGGGCGATGATGATGGTGCGGTGGCGGCGTGACAACTTATGACCAGAACTCGAAACTCTAAAAGACTAACTTTAAGACCAGCAACTAGACACAACGATGCAACCGCAAATTCAACAAAGCAAAACCCTAAAAGATTATGCAAAGGCTCAGATTGGTTCGGATATGATGAACTAACCCTAATTTTTTTTGGCTTTTTCATGGACTGTAGGTATGAAGAACAGACTCGATCTAAACTACGAAAAACTGTAAAATCTCACCGAGCAACCTGGAAATCTGATACCACTTGATAGAGGCAAAGGTGTCCCGTCTTTCGATGAGATGATGGATATCCCTTTGGTGGCAGTCGACTTTGACGATCCGACTACGAACGTGCGGGGACGTCGCGCCTTAGCAATCGCTAAACCAACTCCGAGAGGTTATTGACCATGCCGGAGCACGATCAACCTGACCACGAGGGTCTGTTTCCTGCGAGCAAACAAAGAACAAGCAAGAAAGTGAGATTGCAATCTGGATATTGCGAATATAAGATGAAAGCTTTATTGATCAAGGTGGGGTTCTGTGACGCCTTTGTCTGGTCGTTGAACACAAACGAAGTACGCGAAGTTGCAGCTATGGCGAACTTTTAATCTAAACAAAACCCGAAGTCTAAACGATACCCTAAGGGCTGTATATATGGAGGAAGAGGGGGGGAATTTCGTGGCCCTTGGTGGAGGGGGTCCGGAATCAACCCTATCTCTTGTTTCCCCACACATACGTACTCTAAAAATAGCCTATACTTATGTATTTCGAAATTACATGGGCCTAGCCCAATAATAAGGTGACGCAGCACCTAAAATAGCCTCGGGACGAAATTTATGAAGTGGCATCTGGTATATTTCGTCCAAGGCTTCATGCACCCATTATGGTGGCTTCAAAGTCCTGAAATCATCACTTGTAACTCCGTTCTTGTTCCCCTTGCGCATGCCATCATCTCCATGCTTGTTCTTGCTCCAATGTTCATCCTTCTCCAAGCTAGGCCCTTCATTTGTAAGCAGAACAAATGTATCCAATTTAGGCAGCATCATATTCTCATGAACATTAGAATCATTACCAAGAAATGAAAGTACCTGGTAATTTAGTTGGCGTGCACGAGCTCTAGTAATTGGTCCAGTATGTATAGCAGCAGGGGCTGTGGGTGTAACAATTGTATTGATGTCCTCATCACGCAGGCAAGGCCCGGATGATCCGGATGGGGGTCCGGATGATCCGGCCGTCATCCGGATGATCCGGGAGGGGGCCCGGATGATCCGGCTTCACATGAGGCCTTCGGGTGCCTTCGGACGCATTTATCCGGATGATCCGAAGGGGGACCCGGATGATCCGGCTGAGCCCGGATGATCCGGACGGCGGTCCGGATGTTCGGCCTGGCTCCTGCAGCTGCTCCGTCTTCTTCTCCTTTTTTCCGTCTTCTCTTCCACGCTTCCCTCGCCGATGGTGTAGTCGTTCCATGGCGCTTGTACTCCTCCTTGACATCCGTGAAGCTCCGACAATACCTATGCATGCACACGGGAGAAGTGTCAAGTAGTACACCATCCTCAAAGGGGTCAAGTGAGCACGTGTAAAGGAGAAGATTCACCTTTGTGTATGTGAAGTAGAGGTCGCACGTGTCACTTGCCAAACGGACTCTTGACATGGTGATGACCGTAGGATGCTCCGCATCATCCACTCCCCCTTGGAAAAGATCCGACCTCGGATCGAAAACCATATCACCATGGGAAAGAGATGGCGGTGCCGTGTCGAAGTGGTCGATCACCAAGCACTCATCGTCTAGTAGCTCGAATGTGGCACTCTCCAATGTCGCACCGTCTTGTAATTCCTACAAAACTAGCAAAGATAACAAGCACTTGGAAAAACAAATGTGGTTGTCGTAAGAGCAAAACCAAGCATTCAAGAGGTGATTCACCCAACAAGTGTTGTCATCAAGCATAGCATATGGTTTGACAAATAAGTGTGTCATGACATTTGGACATATAAATTGAGCGCAATCAAGTACATCATGGGAACAAGCATGTAAATGGGAGGTCAAGATGCAAATATATGTGATAAGTGAACAAGCATCTACCTCAAGGTCATAGCAAGCATTCATAAATTGCTCAATGAAAGGTCTATGGTAGGCATATGAATCATTCATAACACCAAGTAAAATGAAGTGTCTAAACACATGGGACAAGTGCAAGACAATCCAAGCATAATGTGCATAGGGTGTAGTGAATATAGTGTGGCACTCAACACAATAGAAAGAGCAATTGTTCATCATGTGTGAGGCAATCAAGGGAATCATGTGACAAGTAAAGGGACATGGCATATGTGAAGAAATGAGATTGGTGCAACCAATCATATGATAGTAGCAAGTAGACCAAGAATTGGATGCAACACACAAGGTATATATATCATGAAGCATGGAAATGTGGCAATCATGGGTGAAAGCAATATCTCGAACATGCATGCAAATGGTGCAAGCAACACATGAAGTATGATCCACAATATCCAAGCTCAAGAAGGATGTCACCTTGAAGGCGTGTCCTTGTGCATTCTTCACAATGCCGAAGTGGAAGCAAATGCGGTGTAGAAGCGATCCGTGGTAGAATGTATGAGGCTCGCTCTCAAGAGCTCGAATGGTCAACTCACGTGAGGTGGAAGTCGACACAAAGTCCAAGTATCCTACACATGCACAAAACAAAACAAAGAACGTATGCGCATGGTAGTTGAACACATCATCCATCATGATGGTTTTCATCTTTTGCACATAACCATTAGAAGCACAAGTGCATGAATAATATGATGCAACAATGGCAATATTCATGGCACTAGGTATATGGTGCAAAGAAGTAAAAAAACATGTTTCACAAGAATTATGTCAAAATCTCCAAATATATGCGAGAATGCTATGGGGGCAATCTCATGGGCAAGAAGAGAATCATTGTTGCACTCAATACATGGCAAATCATCTAGCTTGAGAGAGGCAACACATGGAGATATATGACAAGAAACAATATGAATCATGTGCAAAGCATATAGATGGTTGTCATCAACCGCATGAAATGAGCAAGTATGAATCATGGGTGATGCAACACAAGCAAGCATATCAAGCATGTCGTGCAAACTAGTGGAGCGAAGATGCAACACACTAGAGGAAATCATGGCAATCATGTCATGTGAGCAAATAGTAGGCATAGACAATGCACATGACATATCGCAAGCACGAACACAAAGCAAGATGGAAGTGTCACCATAGGAATGGTGCACAAAAGGAGCATGGCAAGAACAAGCAATATCTCCACCAAGCTTGCAAATACACATACAAGTACTAGAATCAATCATCATGTGTAATGTAAAGCATGGGTCACAAATGCATGTCAAAGGCATAGGAATGAGTATATCATGCAAAGTGAACATGGCAAGATGGGCATATGATATGTAATGAACAATAACCCATAGCCAAGTGAGGGCCATGTAGAATGAATGCGCGAAGTATTTGTGCGAAGAGAGCGGTGGAAAAGACAATCCATGGGATCCCAAATCATCGTTGCTCTCTAGAGCTTGTTTTGTCAACTCGTGGGATTGCGAGGTTGACAAGTATTCATGGGTACCTACACAAAAGAGACACAATCCAAAGAAATTGTGCGTGTGGTAAATGTACACATTATCCATCATGATGTGTATGTGCACATGTGAGTTAGCACAAGATAAGCAATGCTCAAAGAAATTTGATGCATGGTATAAGAACATGTCATCCATCATGAAAGAATAGTTATTATGTATGACACGATGGGGATGCAAATTGAGCATACAATTATATGGCATATCAATAGGATTTTCATTCATGGGGAGCATATGGTGCACACAAGTATTTGGATCATGCAATGAATGGGATGGATCAAAATCTCCTACAATGCATGAGGAAACTATGGGGGTCTCCTCGTGAACAATATCGGAAACATCACATGGAGAAAATGGACAACATCCAAAACAATGCATATCCGAAGCTAGGTGGGCATGGCATGGCATATGAGATAAATTATGCAAAGGGAGCATATCAATATCATCACAAGAAAAACAAATGCCAATAACCATGGGCTTGTCATCTATGCCATATGTGCAAATTGGGTTTATTTTAATGGCATATGCATAGTCACTATCAAGAGATTGCAAATATGACATATGATTGATCTCATGCATAGCATATGACAAGTCAAGCGGATTAGCAAACATGATGTGACCTAAAGAATTGTCACAAGAAATCCTATGTAACATGGCATCACTAGTAATAGACTCCACATGAGAATCATCATACTCATCATAAATGGGAAAATCATCACATGGGGAAATCATACTAGCATGAAGCAAGGTACTAGGTGGATCAACATCATGCAAGCAATCAATGTCAAGAATGTCCACTAGTGGGACTAGAGCATCACCGTCACCTTTGTTACCTTTGTCATTCCACTCAAGTGGTGTAGGTGAGGTGGGAAAGACCAAATGGTGGTCATCATCATCATCTTGATGGAACCATGTGGGCAGTGCATCATAATCCACCATGGCCATCGTCTTGTCCAAAGGGAGGACGAAGTCGTCGAGGATCGGCGCGTCATCATAAATGGGACCTAGCACCAAACGAGAAGACACAATAGAGGTAGAGGTCAAGTTGTTAGAAATGCAAATGGCCTCACGAGACCTATCAACTATCTCACTCTCTCTATGTGGTGGTTCACTCACTCCCTCAAAATAGGTGCACTCAAACTCACGTATGGTGGAGTCACTCATCTCACTCAAGTGGTGGGGGTTGTGGCTCTCCTCACATGGGAATTGTGGCAACTCATCATATATGGGGCTAGTGGTGAAGTCACTCTCATTCTCAATATGGTGGCACAAGTCACTCAAGTCATCATACGTTGCCGTGGTCGAAGGGAAGATCACATGCTCAACCATCTCGTCGTCGTCGCCGTGCATGAAGGCCGAAGATGGCACATCATCACTCTCCTCCATGACCGAAGGGAAAATCCCATGCTCGATCATCTCGTCACAGCCGCCGTAGATGAAGGCCAAAGATGGCACATCATCACTCTCGCCTCCAAAGATGGAAGCATCATCCTTGCTCGCCACCTTGTCGCTTGCCTCCAAAGCTTGGTCCTTGAGGGTCTCCGTAGTCGTACTCGTCGCCGCACCGTCTAGAAAAAGAGTCGAAGTAGACTCGGCACCATCAATGCCACAAAGAGGGATGTCGGTGAAGTCAAACTTGGGAGCATCGTGTTGGAGCTCGTCGGGCTTGGACATCTTGGTGGTACTAGCCTCATGCTTGTCGTAGAGCTTGGTCGCCGCGAAGTTTGCTTGGGGTGGAGAAGCCTTGGCCTTCATGAGTTCTTGTTCCGCCTTGAGAGCACCAATGTAGTAGTCGTCGATGGACTTGTAGTTCTCGAGGAAGATGGTCTTGGAGATGTCGTTGTGCAATCCCATCATGAAGTGGAACTTCATCGAAATGGGGTCGTCCACGCCGGCTCGTCGCAAGGCAATCATCATCTCCTTGAAGTAATTGTCGATGGACTTGGATCCTTGGGTGGTGTTCTCCAATTGGCGTCGAAGTTGTTCCGTGTAGGTTGGAGGCACAAACTCTCGCCGTAAAGCTCTCTTCGTCTTGGGCTAACTCATCTCGTAGTTCTCCGAAGGTGTGTGAAGCCACCATATCGAGGCGTAGTTGTGGAAGTTTCTTGTGGCGCACTTCACTTGATCTTCGGGACGAACTTGATGTAGCTTGAGGTAGTCGTCCATTAAATGCTCCCACTCGAGGTACTCCTTGGGTTCTTGAGTTCCATAGAAAGGAATCGCGTGGTCGATGTCGAGGTCGTAGTAGCTCGTGGAAGTCGCGGACTTGAGCTTGGGGAGCTTCTCTTGAGCGTAGTCTTGGGGTGCTTGTTGGCGAAGATGCCGTATGTCCGTAGGCGAAGATGCCTTGAAGTCGCTTGGCGAAGATGCCAAGGGAGATGGTGAAGTCATTGAGCGGTTGTTGATGTAGAGCTCTTGACCTTCACGTTCTTGTTGGTGATGGTGTCTGATGAGGACATCAATACAATTGTTACACCCACAGCCCCTGCTGCTATACATACTGGACCAATTACTAGAGCTCGTGCACGCCAACTAAATTACCAGGTACTTTCGTTTCTTGGTAATGATTCTAATGTTCATGAGAATATGATGCTGCCTAAATTGGATACATTTGTTTTGCTTACAAATGAAGGGCCTAGCTTGGAGAAGGATGAACATTGGAGCAAGAACAAGCATGGAGATGATGGCATGCGCAAGGGGAACAAGAACGGAGTTACAAGTGATGATTTCAGGACTTTGAAGCCACCATAATGGGTGCATGAAGCCTTGGACGAAATATACAAGATGCCACTTCATAAATTTCGTCCCGGGGCTATTTTAGGTGCTGCGTCACCTTATTATTGGGCCAGGCCCATGTAATTTCGAAATACATAAGTATAGGCTATTTTTAGAGTCCGTATGTGTGGGGAAACAAGAGATAGGGTTGATTTCGGACCCCTCCACCAAGGGCCACGAAATTCCCCCCTCTTCCTCCATATATACAGCCCTTAGGGCATCGTTTAGACTTTGGGTTTTGTTTAGATTAAAAGTTCGCCATAGCTGCAACTTCGCGTACTTCGTTTGTGCTCAACGACCAGACAAAAGCGTCACAGAACCCCACCTTGATCAATAAAGCTTTCATCTTATTTTCGCAATATCCCGATTGCAATCTTAGTTTCTTGCTTGTTCTTCGTTTGCTCGCAGGAAACAGACCCTCGTGGTCAGGTTGATCGTGCTCCGGCGTGGTCAATAACCTCTCGGAGTTGGTTTAGCGATTGCTAAGGCGCGACGTCCTCGCACGTTCGTAGTCGGATCATCAAAGTCGACTTCCACCAAAGCGAAATCCGCCATCTCATCGAAAGACGGGACACCTTTGCCTCTATCAGTGTCGATGCCGGTGTGATCTTGACGGAGATGGTAGCTCGGAAGCATGTGCCCTTGAGTGTCTTCTCGAAGATGAGGAAGATCGCTGGTAGGACTTGATGAGGGTTTTGATCTCCTCCATTTGAGCTTGCATCTTGGCGTCGGAGTTGTTGTTCATGGCATCGAACTCGTCGTTGTTGTTGTAGACCGAAGATGAAATGCCTTGCCTATCCATCACAAGACTCGAGTAGAGGTGAGTAGGAAATTAGATAAACAATACCAAGTTACCTTTTCCCAAAGTTGAGGATGTATCTGATAGAGGCGGGGGTGTCCCGATCTTTCGATGAGATGATAACTATCGATTTGGTGGAGCCGACTTTGACGATCCGACTACGAACATGCACGACGTTGCGCCTTAGCAATCGCTAAACCAATCTCCTGAGGTTATTGACCACGCCGGAGCACGATCAACCTGACCACGAAGGTCTATTCCTGCAAGCAATCGAAGAACGAGCAAGAATATGATAAAAGCAATCTGAATATTGCAAATATATATGAAGTATTGATAATGGTGGGGATCCGTAAGCGGTCTTGGTCTGGTCGTTGGACACAAACGAAGTACACGAAGTTGCAATGGCTAACTTTTAACTAAACAAATCCCAAGGAAAAAGCTACTAGATGGATCTACTTATATAGGAGCAAGGGGTGGCGGCCAAGGAGGTGGGCCAAGGCAGCCTAAAACTAACCCTAGGTCGTACAAGGCTCATGGGCCCAAGTGGAGGTGATGTAACACCTTTGGACTTGTAGTTTGACTCGGATTCTGCTGCAGCATCAGATTGTTTCGTCCACAACTCAACGCTCCGGACGAATTTGAAGGTGATTCCAATTGGGTTGGAAAGTGCACGAAATCTAGTTTCCAACAAAAAAAGAATCACCCAATTTGGAGTCCGTATGAAAAACTTGTGTGCGTTTTGAGTCAGGTATGTCTGTGCAGTCCGAATCTGAATCCAGAACGTGAGAGACTTGGACTCTATCTTCTCTTGGGCCAAAAGTGACGTGAGAGAACTTTTTGGACAGCAAATAAACATCTCTTTCTTCCTTATCTTCATATGTGGATTGTACAAATGTCCCATACACCTGCAATTAGACAAAACACAAAAGTGTGTGAAGTATTTTTGTTCTGGATAACATAAATAGATTATTGAATAGTTTGCACTAGAAATCACCTGACAAATATGCATATATGCAATATTATTGGTCATATCCAAGGTAGTCATGTCCTCATCATCCTACCCTTCTTGAAAACAAAGCCGTCCTCGACGTTGCTTAATCTGAAATGTGGCTAACAAAAGAGACAAGGTGTACATGTTGTATATGTATATGTCATCCATTTTTAATTCCCTTGATTTTTGCATATATGACACATGAATAGATGAGTAACTTGCATAGTTCATAAAATCTAAAGCCAAAAAATTAGCACAAGAAGTAGAAGGCATGAAAATATTGCAACTCAGTTTGCACATATAAGTGAAGCTCTTATTCATTTCAAAAGATTGACAATGTTCATCATTAAACCATCCCAACATTGGTGAATAAACCTTACTTGCATCAAATTTACATGCTACAACATGCTTAAATAAGAAAACATGCAATAAGTCATTCAACACAGAATCATCACCAAGATTAGAGGTCATATCAAAATGATTATACATTGGTTCTTTTGCATCAATAGTTAATTCAATGGGTGCACTCAAAATTGTTGGTATTTCAGTTGTTTGATCACATGGCAAAGTCAAATTATCAACGTAGTCCTCTAAAATAGGTGGTGTGATCAAAGTAGTGGGTAGCTTATCAGATGGTGCATTCAAATTGACAAGGCATTCATCATTCTCATGTAGAGATGGAAGATCAGTACCTTTGTCATTACCTCTTATGATCAACTCAGATGATGTAGCCACTCTCGGGGGCGATGTGTCACATGGTGGAGGTGATGTAGTCCTGACAACAACGGATGTGGTTATCATAGTATGCCTAGTAGTTGAAGGAACAATCATATCAACTCTTGGAATGTGCACCGTGCGCTTGTTCTCCTCGTGGCCAACACGTCATTTTATTTCCTGTTCAGCTTTGCAAGCAAGATGAAACAAATGGTCCATAGGATAACACTCTTCATGAATTAGTATCTCTTGAATATCACGGTTTAATCCTCCCCAAAATCTATGCATAAAATCATCTTCACTTTTTTCTAAAGAGGAATGCAACAAGGTAGTTTGTAAATCATCATAATATTTTGTTACAGTTTCACTACCTTGTTTTAAGTGTTGCAACTTCTTAATCATGTCACGAGTATAATAAGCAGGGACGAAAGTATGTCGCATGGCAAGTTTCAAATCATCCCAAGTAGTAGGTATATAATCAGGATGTAACCGACAATATTCACTCCACCAAACCAAAGCATAACCAGTGAAAGAACCAACCGCAACCTTAACCTTTTTATGTTCATCGAAATTATGGGAAGCAAATATATTTTTTATGTCGAACTCCCATTCAATATATAAAGCAGGTTTAAAACGGCCATTAAATGGTGGTATAGATACATTAACCTGATCATGTGCATTTGGATGTTTGTGCACCTCTCGTGACGGTTGTGGTATTTGCAAAGGTGGTGGCACGTCTCCCGCGATCGACAAAGCCCATGAATTGACTCTGGATCCTGTCATGATTAGTAGAACAAGAAACAAAACCCAAAAATAATGTTCCTATAACTACTAGGATGTGGTGGTAAAACGCTCACAGTAAAGCAAATATCAATGTCTTACAAGTTCTTACCATGCAGCAGGCGGTGATCGGCAACCAGCGGTGTCAAGTGACTCTGAATATTGAGTAAAGCGATTGCCAGGGGAGCGTACATATACACGGTGTAGAAATATGTGGAGCTGGGTTGGCTATATATGGTAGCAAAAGATTAGCAATAATCAATTCAAAGATGCAATGTTGAATAAACGCTCAACGACGGTACTGTGCTGGTCCTAGGCTAGACCGTACTAGAGACGCGAGCCTAGAACACTAATGAGGTCACGGCGTAGCACAACTAGCATCAATGAAGGATACTAAGTAGCTCTTGACAGCAAGATATAAGTGAATATCACAACGGCAGTGAAGATAATGATGAAAAACAACTGCCAAGCAGGATATACAACAACTCTCTCTCCAACTTTCCTCTTGAAAAGTTTAAGACAATTTTCTGATAAATTCTTTCAAAGAATGCCATTAACTCAAGCTTTCCAATGCAAAAAGAATCACTCAATTCCGAGTTGATATGAGGAGTCAAAGAATTCTAAAACTGGCCTGAAAAATTGGAACAAGTTGTGTTCACGAACTTCGGAGGGCAAAAAGACCTATTTAGAAGCCGATTTTGAGGTGTCAAATATTGAACTAGCTTCTGCAACTATTTAGATGCGGCTCGTCGCTAGCTTCAATTTGAGTACTCACGGAGCCAAAACGGACTTCGTATGAGGAAGATACACCTGTTTTACTAAACAGTGCGCAAAACAGATTCCAATCCGAATTCAGGTACGAGATTGATTCTAGATAGATCCAATTTTTTTTCTTCTCTTTTTTTTTCTCACGCTTTTTTTTTCTTTTTCTTCTCTCTTTTTCTTTTTTTTCCTTTTTTCTCTTTTTTTTCTCTATCTTTTTTTTTCAAGACAAACTAGATAAGATGCAGATTGGATCAGGCGAAGATGTGAATGACCTCAACTATGATTATGACAATGAACAGTGAGTAGCACGTGGTGGAAATTAATAGATCGGATGGTGGACAGCGGAAGGGATAATGATGCAGCGGCGGCGTGACTAATGTGAACAGAACTCGAAACTCTAAAGAAACTAGACGCTAAGACCAGCAACTTACACGACGATGCAACCGATAATTCAACTATGCAAACAATGAATAGAAAATTGCAAAGGCTCAGACTGGCTTGGATAAAGGATGAACAGATCTAACTTTTTTTTGTGTGGCTTTTTCTTGGACAATAGGTAAGAAAATAAATCTAATCTAGGAAAACTGGAAATTCTCACCGAGCAACCTGAAAACTGATACCACTTGATAGAGGCGAGGGTGTCCCGATCTTTCGATGAGATGATAACTATCGATTTGGGTGGAGACGACTTTGACGATCCGACTACAAACGTGCACGACGTTGCGCCTTAGCAATCGCTAAACCAATCTCCTGAGGTTACTGACGATGCCGGAAGCACGGTCAGCCTGACCACGGAGGTCTATTCCTGCAAGCAATCGAAAAACGAGCAAGAATATGATAAAGCAATCTGAATATTGCAAATATATATGAGGTATTGATAATGGTGGGGATCCGTAAGCGGTCTTGGTCTGGTCGTTGGACACAAACGAAGTACACGAAGTTGCAATGGCTAACTTTTAACTAAACTAATCCCAAGGAAAAAGCTACTAGATGGATCTACTTATATAGGAGCAAGGGGTGGCGGCCAAGGAGGTGGGAAGACGTCCCAAGGCAGCCTAAAACTAAATCTAGGTCGTACAAGGCCAATGGGCCCAAGTGGAGGTGATGTAACACCTTTGGACTTGTAGTTTGACTCGGATTCTGCTGCAGCATCAGATTGTTTCGTCCACAACTCAACGCTCCGGACGAATTTGAAGGTGATTCCAATTGGGTTGGAAAGTGCACGAAATCTAGATTCCAACAAAAAAAGAATCACCCAATTTGGAGTCCGTATGAAAAACTTGTGTGCGTTTTGAGTCAGGTATGTCTGTGCAGTCCGAATCTGAATCCAGAACGTGAGAGACTTGGACTCTATCTTCTCTTGGGCCAAAAGTGACGTGAGAGAACTTTTTGGACAGCAAATAAACATCTCTTTCTTCCTTATCTTCATATGTGGATTGTACAAATGTCCCATACACCTGCAATTAGACAAAACACAAAAGTGTGTGAAGTATTTTTGTTCTGGATAACATAAATAGATTATTGAATAGTTTGCACTAGAAATCACCTGACAAATATGCATATATGCAATATTTTTGGTCATATCCAAGGTAGTCATGTCCTCATCACCTATGAAGGAGATGAGGGCTTGAATCCTAGAAGGATCTTCTCACATGGAGGTCTTGAACTCCATGGGAGTGGTAGTCTCTCTCTCTCTCAAGAGTAGAGGTAGGAGCAAAGCTCACCTAAGAATGAGCTATCATATTTGCTAACCCTAAAAATGGGGAGGAGGAGCTCTATTTATAGTCTAGTGGGCGAAGGGGTAAGTGAGGGGGCGAATGGGTACATGGGCCTCGGCCCGAAACGTTGCACGCAGGCAAGGCCCGGATGATCCGGATGGGGGTCCGGATGATCCGGCCATCATCCGGATGACCCGAGAGGGGGCCCGGATGATCCGGCTTCACATGAGGCCTTCGGGTGCCTTCGGACGCATTTATCCGGATGATCCGGAGGGGGACCCGGATGATCCGGACGGCGGTCCGGATGTCCGGCCTGGCTCCTGCAGCCGCTCCGTCTTCTTCTCCTTTCTTCCGTCTTCTCTTCCACGCTTCCCTCGCGGATGGTGTAGTCGTTCCTTGGCGCTTGTACTCCTCCTTGACATCTGTGAAGCTCCGACAATACCTATGCATGCACACGGGAGAAGTGTCAAGTAGTACACCATCCTCAAAGGGGTCAAGTGAGCACGTGTAAAGGAGAAGATTCACCTTTGTGTATGTGAAGTAGAGGTCGCACGTGTCACTTGCCAAATGGACTCTTGACATGGTGATGACCGTAGGATGCTCCGCATCACCGGGCCAGGGGAGTTGACTCTTTTGTTCACTGGATGGGTGACGCCGGATGTCCGCTCGGAGGGGCTGGATGTGCGCGGCTTCGGGAGGCGCCGGATGTCCGGGGCGATCGCCGGATGTCCGGGCTAACGGGGCAAGCTTCTGTGCTCCCTGGACACCGGTGCCGGATGTCTGGGATTTCGCTGGATTTTCGGTGGGAGCCGGATGTCCGGGCGGGACGCAGGATGTCCGGTTCCTGTAGCTTCTTCTGCAATGCCTGGCCTTGTGGATCTCCAGGGGCCGGATGTCTGGGGTCCTGGCCGGTTGTCCGGGGCCTGGAGGTTGTTCTTGCCTTCTTCCATTGGTTCTCTTCTTCCATGGACTTGGGGTCTTGACCATCTTCATGTGCATCCTCGGGAGGGTCCTCTTGGTATCTAATCATGCACAACATTCCGGATTGAGGTAGTAGCCATGTCTCGAGAGGATCATATGAGATATCATTAAGGAGAGAAGTCACCTCGGTCTCGAGAGCTCTAGCTCGTGCTCTAGTCATGGGTCCTCTTGGTGCTTGGTGAGACGATGGAAGGTCCATGGG
>NW_021192032.1:26841-37365 GCF_002162155.2 Triticum dicoccoides | reverse complement strand
GAGAGATCGAAGATGTTGAAGATGTCGCTCACGTTGTACTTGTCGCGTGGGAGATCGATCTTGTAAGCGTTGTTGTTGTAGCGTGCTAGCACCTTGAAGGGTCCGTCGGCTCGAGGGAGAAGCTTGGACTTGCGTTCGTTGGGGAAGCGGTCCTTGCGAAGGTGTAGCCATACAAGGTCTCCAATGTTGAATATCATGGGATGCTTGTTGACATTGATCTTGGTCACGAGTCGTTGTACTTGGCGCTCGATGGTCTGCCTTGTATCTTCATGCATCTTCTTGATGTAGCTTGCATGGGCGCTTGCTTCGAGGTTGGTGCGCTCTTGTAGAGGAAGAGGTAGAATGTCCAATGGGGATAACGGGTTGAAGCCGTAGATGACCTCGAAGGGGGACTTGCCGGTCGTCGAATGCCTTGCATGGTTGTAGGCGTACTCGGCGATGGGTAGACACTCCTCCCACTCCTTGTTCTTCTTGATCAACACACGAAGTAGAGTGGAGAGTGTACGGTTTGTCACCTCCGTTTGGCCGTCGGTTTGAGGGTGGTATGCAGATGAGAACAAGAGCTTGATTCCGAGCTTGGCGCATAGGGTCTTCCAAAAGTAACTCAAGAACTTGACGTCGCAGTCGGAGACGATTGTGATGTAGGGTGGAACCCTATATAGAAGATCTTTCACAAATTTGAGGTGGAATCCCCAAGAACAAGATGAACAAAGGAGGGAAAACAAGAGGAGCACTCAAGAACAAGTCAAATCACACATCCACTAGACAATCAAACACATAAGATCCACAAGGTACATGAACAACAAAGGGAAATAAGATACATGGTAGAGTTCATCCCAAATCCTATGAAGGAGATGAGGGCTTGATGATCCTATGATTGGGATCCTTCCCCAAGAAGGAGGTCTTGATGTTTGGTCACTCCAAGAGGAGGTCTTGATCTCCTAGTGGAGTGGATCCATGGAGCAAAGCTCACAAATGTGTATCAACTACTTTGCTTCCCCTAACAAATGGTCTAGGTACGGAATATATAGTCTTGGGGTCGAAGTGGGTGAAGAGGAGGCCCAAACAGCAGCTCACAGCCGTCCATCCTGTAGGGCCCGTGCGCACGGGGTAAGTTGGGCCCGTGCGCACGGGGGTCCCATGGGCACGGTACAGGCCCGTGCGCACGGGGTGCTCCAGCGCCAGCTCCCTGAGTAGTCCGTGCGCACGGGGTCTCGGGGGCCCGTGCGCACAGTGTCGCCTGGGACTTCCTGTCCAGCTCCTGTTGGGTTCCATCTTCTTCCTTGTGGCCTTGGGGTCCTTCTCCTTGGCCTCCGGGAAGCTCCTTAGCTGCTTGGTGGCGGTCGTCCTCGTACTTGAACATGCACAACGTTCCGTGGTGAGGTAGTAGCCAAGTCCTATGGATATTCATGTAAATCTTGAAGAGGAGCGGGTTCACCTTAAGTCCGGTAGGTCCACTTGGGGCTTGATGTGCTATGAATGTGTACATGGAGATGAACGTGGGATGCTCCGTATCATCTCCTCCCCCTTTGAAAAGATCCGACCTCGGATCGTAAACCGTATCGCCATGTACACGGTAGGCATGGTTGTACCATAGGTCGATGTCGTGGCACACCTCAACTTGAAGGTCCATAGGGTCCATCTCCAATGCCGGTCCTCCATCCAATAGATGTATCATGTAGATAACAAGAAGGAAACAACAATGAAAGAATGGCCCATCCAATATGCATATTTGAAGTTGGCTCAAAGGGAAGGAGTTCACCTTTAGGAGATTCTCACAAATGTTGGTGGTGCACATCATGTACGCCTTCACATAACCAAAATGTGTCTTTATGGTACCGCCTTGTGAATCCTTCAAAATGAAAGAACATGGGAAACACTTGGAAAAACAAATGAGGTTAGTGCAAAAGCAAGACCTATCATTTGAGGGGCGAGATACCCAACAAGTGTATGCATCATGCTCATCATAAGAAAGGACAAGGGAGCATTTCATAGTATGTAGGCATATGATGCGAGAACAACCAAATACAATAGGCTCAATCAAACAAGCATGCTTCACAAGTAAAGTGCCCAAGTCTCCAAGATCAATAAGCATAGTTCGGTTGCACTTAATACAAGTGGATATGAAAGAGGCAACTAATGGACACAAGAGACAATGATCAAGATATATCATGTGAGAGGCATGAGCATATATGTCATCAACCCAAGAAAGCAAGTAATAGTGGAACATGGGTGATGCAACATAGCAAGCAATCATAGCAATCAAGTCAAGCAAGCTAGTAGTGCGAAGATGCAACATACTAGGAGGAATCATGGCAAGCATGTCATGTGTGCAAATAGTGGGCATGAATAATGCACATGACATATCACAAGCATAAAGGCAAGATATGAGTAAAATAGCATGAGGCACATGATAAACATGGCAAAAGCAACAAGGATCTCCACGAAGCATGCAAATACACATAGAAGTAGCATAATGATGAAACATGGATAGATGCAAGCAAGGGTCACAATTGCATGGCAAAGGCATAGAAGCAAGCATAGCATGCAAAGTGAACACGGTAAAATGAGCATAATGTGAGAAGTGGTAAATGGCCCATAGCCGTGTGAGAGCCAAGTAGAGGAGTTGCGCGTAGTCCTTGCGCGAAGGGGATGTTGGTGAGGATAGTCCATGGGATCCCAAGTCATCATTGCTCTCAAGAGCTCGTTTCGTCAACTCTTGGGATTGAGAGGTTGACGAGTATAAATGAGTACCTACACAAAACAAAGACAAAGGAAAAATTGTGTGTGCGTGGTAGATGTACACAATATCCATCATGATGCATACGTGCTTGTGTTGGTTAGCACCAAATATCCAATGCTCAAATAAATGAGATGCGTGATATAGAAACATGTCATCCATCATGAGAGGTTTGTTATTATGTATAGCATAATGGAGACTCAAATTGTGTAATGCATCATGGGAAATATCTAGAGCATTGTTATTCATGGAATGCATATGGTGCAAGCAATCATGGAAGTCGTGCAAAGTATGAAATGTATCAAGATCTCCTAATATGTATGAGGAAACTATGGGGGTCTCCTCATGAGCAATAGTGGAAACATCACATGGAGAATATTGACAACATCCAAAATAATGCATATTTGGAGCAATGTGCTCATGGCATGGCATAGTAGATGAATTGCGAAAATCATGTAAAGGGAGCATGGCAATATCATCACAAGAGAAGCAAAAGCCAATGACCATCATCTCGTCATCTATACCATAAGTGCAAATGGGATTTATTTTAATGGGGCATGCATAGTTACTATGTTGAGATTGAAATGATGCAATATGGTTGATCTCACTCATAGCATATGACAAGTTCAATGGATTGTCAAACATGACGTGACCAATAGAATTTTCACAAGATATCCTATGAAGCATAGCATCACAACTAGGCAACTCAACATGCTCATCATCATATTCATCATAAATAGGTAAGCTAAGGCATGAAGAAGTTTCACTAGGATGAAGCATGGCAATAGGTGGATCAACATCATGCAAGCAATCAATGTCAAGAATGTCCACTAGTGGGACAAGAGCATCACCTTCACCTTTGTTACCTTTTTCATTCCACTCAAGTGGTGTATGTGAGGTGGGAAAGACCAAATGGTGGTCATCTTCATCTTGATGGAACCATGTGGGGGGTGCATCATGTTCCACCATGGCCATTGTCGTGTCCAAAGGGAGGACGTAGTCATCGCGAATCGGCGCGTCATCATATATGGGACCTAGCACCAAAGAATAAAACACACGAGGAGTAGAGGTTAAGTCATTAGAAATCATGGTGGCCTCACATGCCGTGTCAACTACCTCACTCACTAAGTGTTGTGGCTCACTCACTCCCTCAAGGATGCACTCACTCATATTGTTGGTGGAGTCACTCAAATGGCGCTCAACCTCACATAGGATGTGTGGCATGCTCTCATGTGTGGGGCTAGTGGTGGTCACACTCATCCTCTCATAGGAAATTCTCTCAATGTCACGTATGGTGGAGTCACTCATGTCACTCATGTGGTGGTGGCTCTCCTCACATGGCAAATGTGGCATCTCGACATATGTGGGTGTCAGAGAGATGTAGGTGCAAATGTCTTCATGCGCGGTCTCGTAGCTTGACTCAGAGGATGAGTCCAATATGGGCACCATCTTCATGTTGTTGAAGAGGTTCGCGCTTGTCGCCGTAGTCGAAGGGGATGGCCCTTGCTCGACCGTCTTGTCGGCGTCTTGGTGTTGGAGGTCCATATGATGTGGCACCTCGTAGCTCGTCTCCATGACCGAAGGGAGTTTCCCATGCTCGGCCATCGTCCTTGAGGGGCTTCCGAAGATGGAAGTGTCGCCCTCGCTCGTAGATCGTTGCCTTAGACTTGATGAAGTCGTTGTAGGCGTACTCGTGGGAAGTAGGCGAAGATGCCGTACGTCCAAAGGCGAAGATGCCTTGATAGCACTTGGCGAAGATGCCAAAGTGGTTGGTGTATCCGTAGCGCCGTCTTGGTGGTGCTCGTCTCGCGGTCTTCTCTTGTGCTTATGAAGCTTCGACTTGGCGTGAAGTAGGGCTTGTTGGGACTTGTGCACTTGCGCTTGTGGAGCATCTTCATGATGATGATGTCGTTGTCGTGCTTGAGCTCGTAGGTGTTCGTCGTCGTCGTGCGCATGTTGCTTGGAGGTGACTTTCCCTCCATGATGATGTTGATCACGAACGTGATGGTGGTCGCCATGTAGATGTGGACGATGACGATTTGCACTTGCATCTTTTTCGCGCTCCGAAGACTTGTGGCTTGAACGTCGTCGTCTTGAGGATGACGAAGTGGAAGAAGAATTGATCAAGGTTCTAATCTCTTCCATCCTCGCATCTTGCTCCTCTTTTTGTGCGGCAAGCTTGTTGTCGATGTAGTCCCTTTTCCTTGCTTCGGAGAGATGAATGTCGATGGAGAGGTTCTCGATGCGCTCTTGCAAGGTGGATTGTGCTCCTTGCATTTCTTGTTGTAGTCCAAAGATGGACCTTTTGGTGATGTAGTCATTCATGCCGTTGTTGTTGTTGTAGACCGGAGAGGAAATGCCTTGCCTATCCATCACAAGACTCGAGCAAATGTGAGTAGGAAATGAGATAAACAATACCAAGCTACCTTTTCCCAAAGTTGAGGATGTATCTTGTATCACTCAATGTGAAATGAAAGAATAGTGGAATTGGTAGCGGACTTGTTCACTCACACCTACAAGTAAAGGCTTATGGTAGAGCTCGGTGAGGATAGTGGCACAAAAATTTGATGCAAAATGTTAGCAAGAGTCAATAATGTTGGAAAAGATTCACAAATTTGCAAGTGAAACAAGTGGACCAATAGCAAATGAGGTACACGGAAACACACACACGGATAGATAAATGGGGTCGTGCAACCAAGGAATGAGCACAAAATGTCGAGTCCACAGAAAACGCTCGTGTTGAACAACTCAAGAGAGACGCTAGCACGATTGCTCAATAGGCAGATATGACACTTGTGCACAACCTATAAGATGCAAAATGGATAAACTTCTATCCCAAGTATGCTATGTATGTATAGTTCCCGGTGTTTCTCTCAAGATGATCCAAGATGATCGGATATGACAATCTTATGTGCAATGGGGTATGATGCTATGGCACTTGCTCACGAGCTCTTTGCTCTCTTTTTGCTTAAAAGCTTTTTTTTTCAATGGCCACTTTTGCACAATGCACAAACCAAGATAGTTATTGTGTGATACCAACATGACACAAAGGATGATGTGATACCAATATGATATGTTATGTATGCAATGAAATGGTGGATCACTAATGTGCACAAGTAACATTGCCGGCAATACTCAAATGGCTAGTCTCGATAGGCAAGTAACGCAAAATGGGCTAGGGGTTAACAATGCAATTGCAAGGGTAATATACAATGGTGTCGTCGAGGTTACCGTCCTTTGCGATGATGAGTAGCGGTGTTCTTGATGTAGATACCAAGATGATGTAGACCCGTCCCTAAGTAGCCGAAACACGTTAGGAAACGATAAAAAACCGCAAACTCAAAATCTCAAATGACAAATGTAAAATGTTGGTAGTGGTGGTGGTGGTGGTTGATGAAGAAGCAATCGTCCCTAAGTAGCCGAAACACCTTAGGAGACTCACGTCGCCACTCAAACAACCACAAATGCTAAATGGAGCAAAATGGGTTAGGTTGCGGAAGGCTATGGTGGTTTTCCGGATGATATGGTGGAAAGTGATGAGGACATCAATACAATTGTTACACCCACAGCCCCTGCTGCTATACATACTGGACCAATTACTAGAGCTCGTGCACGCCAACTAAATTACCAGGTACTTTCGTTTCTTGGTAATGATTCTAATGTTCATGAGAATATGATGCTGCCTAAATTGGATACATTTGTTTTGCTTACAAATGAAGGGCCTAGCTTGGAGAAGGATGAACATTGGAGCAAGAACAAGCATGGAGATGATGGCATGCGCAAGGGAAACAAGAACGGAGTTACAAGTGATGATTTCAGGACTTTGAAGCCACCATAATGGGTGCATGAAGCCTTGGACGAAATATACAAGATGCCACTTCATAAATTTCGTCCCGAGGCTATTTTAGGTGCTGCATCACCTTATTATTGGGCCAGGCCCATGTAATTTCGAAATACATAAGTATAGGCTATTTTTAGAGTCCGTATGTGTGGGGAAACAAGAGATAGGGTTGATTTCGGACCCCTCCACCAAGGGCCACGAAATCCACCCCCTCTTCCTCCATATATACAGCCCTTAGGGCATCGTTTAGACCTTGGGTTTTGTTTAGATTAAAAGTTCGCCATAGCTGCAACTTCGCGTACTTCGTTTGTGTTCAACGACCAGACAAAGGCGTCACAGAACCCCACCTTGATCAATAAAGCTTTCATCTTATATTCGTAATATCCAGATTGCAATCTCAGTTTCTTGCTTGTTCTTCGTTTGCTCGCAGGAAACAGACCCTCGTGGTCAGGTTGATCGTGCTCCGGCGTGGTCAATAACCTCTCGGAGTTGGTTTAGCGATTGCTAAGGCGCGACGTCCTCGCACGTTCGTAGTCGGATCGTCAAAGTCGACTTCCACCAAAGCGAAATCCACCATCTCATCGAAAGACGGGACACCTTTGCCTCTATCACTATTTTGATGATATACTGATTTATAGCAGATCTTTGGAAGAACACTTGGAACATTTACGTGCTGTTTTTATTGCTCTACGTGATGCACGTTTGTTTGGTAACCTTGGGAAGTGCACCTTTTGCACCGACCGAGTATCTTTTCTTGGCTATGTTGTTACTCCACAGGGAATTGAAGTTGACAAAGCCAAGATTGAAGCTATTGAGAGTTGGCCGCAGCCCAAAACGGTCACACAAGTGAGGAGTTTTCTTGGCCTCGCTGGATTCTATAGGCGTTTTGTGAGAGATTTCAGCACCATTGCTGCACCTCTCAACGAGCTTACAAAGAAGGATGTGCCTTTTGTTTGGGGTACCGCACAGGAAAAAGCCTTCACGGTATTGAAAGATAAGTTGACACATGCTCCTTTACTCCAACTTCCTGATTTTAATAAGACTTTTGAGCTTGAATGTGATGCTAGTGGAATTGGATTAGGAGGTGTGTTATTACAAGATGGCAAACCTGTTGCATACTTTTCTGAAAAATTGAGTGGGCCTAGTCTGAATTATTCTACTTATGATAAAGAATTATATGCTCTTGTTCGGACTTTAGAAACATGGCAACATTATTTATGGCCCAAAGAATTTGTTATACATTCTGATCATGAATCTTTGAAACATATTAAAAGTCAAGCTAAACTGAATCGTAGACATGCTAAATGGGTTGAATTCATTGAGACTTTCCCTTATGTCATTAAACACAAGAAGGGAAAAGAAAATGTTATTGCTGATGCATTGTCTCGTCTCTATACTATGCTTTCACAACTTGACTTCAGAATATTTGGTTTGGAGACCATCAAAGATCAATATGTGCATGATGCTGATTTTAAAGATGTAATGCAGAATTGTAAAGAAGGAAGAATGTGGAACAAGTTTGTTGTTAACGATGGATTTGTGTTTCGTGCTAACAAGCTATGCATTCCAGCTAGCTCCGTTCGTCTTTTGTTGTTGCAGGAGGCGCATGGAGGAGGATTAATGGGACACTTTGGCGTGAAGAAGACGGAGGACGTACTTGCTACACATTTCTTTTGGCCAAAGATGAGACGGGATGTTGAGCGTTTTATTGCTCGCTGCACTACATGTCAAAAAGCTAAGTCACGACTCAATCCTCATGGTTTATATATGCCTTTGCCTGTACCTAGTGTTCCTTGGGAGGATATATCTATGGACTTTGTTTTAGGTTTACCTCGAACAAAGAAGGGGAGGGATAGCATATTTGTTGTCGTGGATAGATTCTCGAAAATGGCACACTTTATACCATGTCATAAAAGTGATGATGCTGTTAATGTTGCTGATTTGTTCTTTCGTGAAATTATTCGCTTGCATGGTGTGTGATGAGGACATCAATACAATTGTTACACCCACAGCCCCTGCTGCTATACATACTGGACCAATTACTAGAGCTCGTGCACGCCAACTAAATTACCAGGTACTTTCGTTTCTTGGTAATGATTCTAATGTTCATGAGAATATGATGCTGCCTAAATTGGATACATTTGTTTTGCTTACAAATGAAGGGCCTAGCTTGGAGAAGGATGAACATTGGAGCAAGAACAAGCATGGAGATGATGGCATGCGCAAGGGGAACAAGAACGGAGTTACAAGTGATGATTTCAGGACTTTGAAGCCACCATAATGGGTGCATGAAGCCTTGGACGAAATATACAAGATGCCACTTCATAAATTTCGTCCCGAGGCTATTTTAGGTGCTGCGTCACCTTATTATTGGGCCAGGCCCATGTAATTTCGAAATACATAAGTATAGGCTATTTTTAGAGTACGTATGTGTGGGGAAACAAGAGATAGTGATGAGGACATGACTACCTTGGATATGACCAAAAATATTGCATATATGCATATTTGTCAGGTGATTTCTAGTGCAAACTATTCAATAATCTATTATGTTATCCAGAACAAAAATACTTCACACACTTTTGTGTTTTGTCTAATTGCAGGTGTATGAGACATTTGTACAATCCACATATGAAGATAAGGAAGAAAGAGATGTTTATTTGCTGTCCAAAAAGTTCTCTCACGTCACTTTTGGCCCAAGAGAAGATAGAGCCCAAGTCTAATTTCAGGACTTTGAAGCCACCATAATGGGTGCATGAAGCCTTGGACGAAATATACAATATGCCACTTCATAAATTTCGTCCCGAGGCTATTTTAGGTGCTGCGTCACCTTATTATTGGGCCAGGCCCATGTAATTTCGAAATACATAAGTATAGGCTATTTTTAGAGTCCGTATGTGTGGGGAAACAAGAGATAGGGTTGATTTCGGACCCCTCCACCAAGGGCCACGAAATTCCCCCCTCTTCCTCCATATATACAGCCCTTAGGGCATCGTTTAGACTTTGGGTTTTGTTTAGATTAAAAGTTCGCCATAGCTGCAACTTCGCGTACTTCGTTTGTGTTCAACGACCAGACAAAGGCGTCACAGAACCCCACCTTGATCAATAAAGCTTTCATCTTATATTCGCAATATCCAGATTGCAATCTCAGTTTCTTGCTTGTTCTTCGTTTGCTCGCAGGAAATAGACCCTCGTGGTCAGGTTGATCGTGCTCTGGCGTGGTCAATAACCTCTCGGAGTTGGTTTAGCGATTGCTAAGGCGCGACGTCCTCGCACGTTCGTAGTCGGATCGTCAAAGTCGACTGCCACCAAAGCGATATCCATCATCTCATCGAAAGACGGGACACCTTTGCCTCTATCAAGTGGTATCAGATTTCCAGGTTGCTCGGTGAGATTTTACAGTTTTTCGTAGTTTAGATCGAGTCTGTTCTTCATACCTACAGTCCACGAAAAAGCCACACAAAAAAAATTAGGGTTAGTTCATCATATCCGAACCAATCTGAGCCTTTGCATAATCTTTTTAGGGTTTTGCTTTGTTGAATTTGCGGTTGCATCGTCGGTCTAGTTGCTGGTCTTAGAGTCTAGTCTTTTAGAGTTTCGAGTTCTGGTCATAAGTTGCCACGCCGCCGCCGCACCATCATCATCGCCCCTGCCATCTACCACCACCGCTCCGAATTCGTATCCATATACCACCACCAATCCGTGCCCATATACCACCACCGATCCATATCCATATACTACCACCGCTACCACCACCGCTGCCATATACCACCACCATATATCCACCACCAATCCGAGTTCCTTGCTTATTAGGTTTGTTTTCGGGATCCATCTAGATTCCGATTCGTGTTTCCTTGCCGGAGTAGGTTTCGGAAAAAAAAAAAAGAGTCGGGTAGCCACGCTCCGTTTAGGCCCAAAATTTTTCGAAAACGCATTTTTCGAAAAA
>NW_021192032.1:0-26140 GCF_002162155.2 Triticum dicoccoides | reverse complement strand
TTCAGAGTGTGCTTTTCCCTTGTTTACGTGCCGCGCCGTGATTTTGTTGGTGTTCTAGGCTCGCGTCTCTAGCACAGTCTAGCCTAGGACCAGCACAGTACCGTCGTTGAGCGTTTATTCAACTTTGCATCTCTGAATTGATTATTGCTGACCCTTTTTGCTAGCATACTATAAGCCTTCCCAGCTCCACATACATCTACGTCGTGTGTTTGACTCTCCCTGGTAATCGCTCTATCCAAGCTTTTGAGAGTTTTTGACTACAACGGTTGCCGATCACTGCCTGCTGCTGGGTAAGAACTGGTAAGAATTTGAGATTTGCTTGACGGATTTGTGATACACCACCACCACTTCTTAGTAGTCTGTAGGATCATATTCTTGTGTGTTTCTATTGCTGCTAACCATGCCAGGATCACAAGCCGACGAGATTGACTGGGAGAACTTATCGAACAAGGAGCTTCATGATAAGTTTCAGCAAATGATGACTGAACAGGTGCAAGATGTGCTGAACAATTTTGAAGAGGCGATGGAGAAGATTACTGGCCTTGAGAAGACGTTCGAAACAAAGCTCGATAACAGATTTAATGAATTGCTCGCGCGTCTTCCACCACCACCACCCGCTGCACCTAACGCACCTCTCCAACAACAACAGCAACGACTACCTCCACGTCGCGAAATAGACCTTCGCCGAGCGAGCCGTGTTCCTCTTGCGTTTGGCCAAACTGTTGGTGCTGCTGTTGATACTTCTGTGGCTCCTGCTACTGCTATTGCTGGTACCCAGGAGGATGATGAGTATGCGGGCGATTATGAGGATGAGGTTGATCAAAATCAGATCTACGAGCAGCCACCAGCACCACCACCAGCAGGTCGACCTCAGGTATATATTCGTAATGGTAGGCCTGCACCACCACCTCAGGTACGAGATGATGTCCATATTCCTAAACTGAAATTGAATATTCCACCATTTGAGGGTAGATATGTTCCTGATATATATCTTACTTGGGAGTTAGAAACTGAACAATGATTTACATGTTTACAATATCCTGAGGAGAGACGAGTTGCTGCTGCCGTTTGTGCTTTCACTAGTTTTGCATGTGTATGGTGGTCTGAACATTGTAGATTATATCCTATTCCAACTACTTGGGCTGCTTTGAAAACTGCTATGCGTACGCGTTGGGTTCCACCATATTATCAACGTGAATTGCTTCAAAAATTGCAGCGTTTAAGACAAGGGAAAAATTCTGTAGAAGAATATTATCAGGAATTACAAACTGGCATGATTAGATGTGGTATTGTTGAGGAGAATGAAGCTGACAGAGGCGAGGGTGTCCCGATCTTTCGATGAGATGATAACTATCGATTTGGTGGAGACGACTTTGACGATCCGACTACAAACGTGCACGACGTTGCGCCTTAGCAATCGCTAAACCAATCTCCTGAGGTTACTGATGATGCCGGAAGCACGATCAGCCTGACCACGAAGGTCTATTCCTGCAAGCAATCGAAGAACGAGCAAGAATATGATAAAGCAATCTGAATATTGCAAATATATATGAGGTATTGATAATGGTGGGGATCCGTAAGCGGTCTTGGTCTGGTCGTTGGACACAAACGAAGTACACGAAGTTGCAATGGCTAACTTTTAACTAAACAAATCCCAAGGAAAAGCTACTAGATGGATCTACTTATATAGGAGCAAGGGGTGGCGGCCAAGGAGGTGGGAGGACGTCCCAAGGCAGCCTAAAACTAAATCTAGGCCGTACAAGGCCAATGGGCCCAAGTGGAGGTGATGTAACACCTTTGGACTTGTAGTTTGACTCGGATTCTGCTGCAGCATCAGATTGTTTCGTCCACAACTCAACGCTCCGGACGAATTTGAAGGTGATTCCAATTGGGTTGGAAAGTGCACGAAATCTAGTTTCCAACAAAAAAAGAATCACCCAATTCGGAGTCCGTATGAAAAACTTGTGTGCGTTTTGAGTCAGATATGTCTGTGCAGTCCGAATCTGAATCCAGAACGTGAGAGACTTGGACTCTATCTTCTCTTGGGCCAAAAGTGACGTGAGAGAACTTTTTGGACAGCAAATAAACATCTCTTTCTTCCTTATCTTCATATGTGGATTGTACAAATGTCCCATACACCTGCAATTAGACAAAACACAAAAGTGTGTGAAGTATTTTTGTTCTGAATAACATAAATAGATTATTGAAGCCTTATTTGGGTGAGGAAGATGAACTTCCGTCGAGGACGACTTCATTTCAAGAAGGGGAGGATGATGAGGACATCAATACAATTGTTACACCCACAGCCCCTGCTGCTATACATACTGGACCAATTACTAGAGCTCGTGCACGCCAACTAAATTACCAGGTACTTTCGTTTCTTGGTAATGATTCTAATGTTCATGAGAATATGATGCTGCCTAAATTGGATACATTTGTTTTGCTTACAAATGAAGGGCCTAGCTTGGAGAAGGATGAACATTGGAGCAAGAACAAGCATGGAGATGATGGCATGCGCAAGGGAAACAAGAACGGAGTTACAAGTGATGATTTCAGGACTTTGAAGCCACCATAATGGGTGCATGAAGCCTTGGACGAAATATACAAGATGCCACTTCATAAATTTCGTCCCGAGGCTATTTTAGGTGCTGCGTCACCTTATTATTGGGCCAGGCCCATGTAATTTCGAAATACATAAGTATAGGCTATTTTTAGAGTCCGTATGTGTGGGGAAACAAGAGATAGGGTTGATTTCGGACCCCTCCACCAAGGGCCACGGAATTCCCCCCCTCTTCCTCCATATATACAGCCCTTAGGACATCGTTTAGACTTTGGGTTTTGTTTAGATTAAAAGTTCGCCATAGCTGCAACTTCGCGTACTTCGTTTGTGTTCAACGACCAGACAAAGGCGTCACAGAACCCCACCTTGATCAATAAAGCTTTCATCTTATATTCGCAATATCCAGATTGCAATCTTAGTTTCTTGCTTGTTCTTCGTTTGCTCGCAGGAAACAGACCCTCGTGGTCAGGTTGATCGTGCTCCGGCGTGGTCAATAACCTCTCGGAGTTGGTTTAGCGATTGCTAAGGCGCGACGTCCTCGCACGTTCGTAGTCGGATCGTCAAAGTCGACTTCCACCAAAGCGATATCCATCATCTCATCGAAAGATCGGGACCCTCGCCTCTATCAACTCTCCCTGGTAATCGCTCTATCCAAGCTTTGAGAGTTTTTGACTACAACGGTTGCCGATCACCGCCTGCTGCTGGGTAAGAACTGGTAAGAATTTGAGATTTGCTTGACGGATTTGTGATACACCACCACCACTTCTTAGTAGTCTGTAGGATCATATTCTTGTGTGTTTCTATTGCTGCTAACCATGCCAGGATCACAAGCCGACGAGATTGACTGGGAGAATTTATCGAACAAGGAGCTTCATGATAAGTTTCAGCAAATGATGACTGAACAGGTGCAAGATGTGCTGAACAATTTTGAAGAGGCCATGGAGAAGATCACTGGTCTTGAGAAGACGTTCGAAACAAAGCTCGATAACAAGTTTAATGAACTGCTCGCGCGTCTTCCACCACCACCACCCGCTGCACCTAACGCACCTCTCCCACAACAACAACAACGACTACCTCCACGTCGCGAAGCAGACCTCCGCCGAGCAAGCCGTGTTCCTCTTGCGTTTGGCCAAACTGTTGGTGCTGCTGTTGATACTTCTGTGGCTCCTGCTGCTGATGCGGAGGAGGATGATTATGTGGGAGATTATGAGGATGAGGTTGATCAAAATCAACACTACGTGCAGCCACCTGTACCACCACCAGCAGGTCGACCTCAGGTATATATTCGTAATGGTAGGCCTGCACCACCACCTCAGGTACGAGATGATGTCCATATTCATAAACTGAAATTGAATATTCCACCATTTGAGGGTAGATATGTTCCTGATATATATCTTACTTGGGAGTTAGAAACTGAACAACGATTTACATGTTTACAATATCCTGAGGAGAGACGAGTTGCTGCTGTTGTTTGTGCTTTCACTAGTTTTGCATGTGTATGGTGGTCTGAACATTGTAGATTATATCCTATTCCAACTACTTGGGCTGCTTTGAAAACTGCTATGCGTACGCGTTGGGTTCCACCATATTATCAACGTGAATTGCTTCAAAAATTGCAGCGTTTAAGACAAGGGAAAAATTCTGTAGAAGAATATTATCAGGAATTACAAACTGGCATGATTAGATGTGGTATTGTTGAGGAGAATGAAGCTATGCTTGCACATTTTCTGGGTGGATTAAATAGAGAGATTCAGACCATTCTAGACTATAAGGAGTATACTAATATCACTCGTTTATTCCATCTTGCTTGTAAAGCTGAACCTGAAGTGCAGGATCGACAAGCATTGGGGCGAACTAACTTTTCTGCAGGCCGACCTTCATCATGGACACCACGTGCATCTTCTTCTTCAACTGCACCAGCACCTCCATCCGGTGCCACCTCCAGCTGTGATACAAGAAAACAGGCACAACCACCATTATCTTCCAAGAGCGCACCTGCGGGTCCTGCACAATGTTCTTCTTCTTCCATGGCACAACAGGGCACACAAGTGATATTATTTGTCATCGTTGTAAGGGAGGAGGTCATTATGCGAGGGAATGCAAATCTCCGCGTGTGATGATTGCTACCGCGGATGGTGGATATGAGTCCGCTAGTGACTATGATGAGGAGACATTGGCTCTTATTACACGTGAAGAACATGGTGGAGATGATTCTGATCATGAGACGCAATACATGGCTCCTGAAGACGCTGACAGGTATGAATGTTTAGTTGCTCAACGTGTTTTGAGTGTGCAGGTCACACAAGCTGAGCAAAATCAGAGGCACAATTTGTTCCATACCAAGGGAGTTGTGAAGGAACGTTCTGTGCGCGTCATAATAGACGGAGGGAGCTGCAACAACTTGGCTAGCATGGAGATGGTGGAGAAGCTTTCTCTCACCACAAGACCACATCCACATCCTTACTACATCCAATGGTTCAACAACAGCGGCAAGGTTAAGGTAACACGTACTGTTCGTGTGCATTTTAGTATCTCTACATAAGCTGATTATGTTGATTGTGATGTGGTACCTATGCAAGCATGTTCCTTATTACTTGGTAGACCATGGCAATTTGATAAAAATTCTGTACACCATGGTAGAAACAATCACTATACTCTTGTTCATAAGGATAAAAATATTACTTTGCTTCCTATGACTCCTGATTCCATTTTGAAAGATGATATTAATAGAGCTAATAAAGCACAACAGGAGAAGAATAAGAGTGAAAATCAGATTGTGGCAAAAGAATTTGAGCAACAAATGAAGCCTAATAATAAACCATCTAGTGTTGCTTCTGAAATTAAATTGAAAAGTGCATGTTTATTTGCCACCAAATCTGATATTGATGAGCTAGATTTCAGCAAATCTGTTTGCTATGCTTTTGTGTGCAAAGAGGCATTATTTTCATTCGAGGACGTGCCTTCCTTTTTGCCTCCTGCTGTCACTAACATTTTGCAGGAGTTCGCTGACGTTTTTCCACAAGACGTGCCACCGGGATTACCGCCTATTCGAGGGATTGAGCATCAGATTGACTTAATTCCCGGTGCTTCACTGCCAAACCGTGCACCATACCGTACCAATCCAGAGGAGACGAAGGAGATTATGCGTCAAGTACAAGAGCTTCTCGCCAAAGGTTATATACGCGAATCCCTTAGTCCTTGTGCTGTTCCTATTATTCTAGTGCCGAAAAAGGATGGTACATCACGTATGTGTGTTGATTGTAGAGGCATTAATAATATTACTATTCGTTATCGTCATCCTATTCCTAGGCTAGATGATATGCTTGATGAATTGAGTGGCTCTACAATTTTCTCCAAAGTTGATTTGCGTCGTGGCTACCATCAAATTCGTATGAAATTGGGAGATGAATGGAAAACAGCATTTAAAACTAAGTTTGGATTATATGAGTGGTTAGTCATGCCTTTGGGTTAACTAATGCACCTAGTACTTTCATGAGATTAATGAACGAAGTTTTACGTGTTTTCATTGGACGATTTGTGGTAGTTTACTTTGATGACATATTGATTTATAGCAGATCTTTGGAAGAACATTTGGAACATTTACGTGCTGTTTTTATTGCTCTACGTGATGCACGTTTGTTTGATAACCTTGGGAAGTGCACCTTTTGCACCGACCGAGTATCTTTTCTTGGCTATGTTGTTACTCCACAGGGAATTGAAGTTGATAAAGCCAAGATTGAAGCTATTGAGAGTTGGCCGCAGCCCAAAACGGTCACACAAGTGAGGAGTTTTCTTGGCCTCGCTGGATTCTATAGGCGTTTTGTGAGAGATTTCAGCACCATTGCTGCACCTCTAAATGAGCTTACAAAGAAAGATGTGCCTTTTCTTTGGGGTACCGCACAGGAAGAAGCCTTCACGGTATTGAAAGATAAGTTGACACATGCTCCTTTACTCCAACTTCCTGATTTTAATAAGACTTTTGAGCTTGAATGTGATGCTAGTGGAATTGGATTAGGAGGTGTGTTATTACAAGATGGCAAACCTGTTGCATACTTTTCTGAAAAATTGAGTGGGCCTAGTCTGAATTATTCTACTTATGATAAAGAATTATATGCTCTTGTTCGGACTTTAGAAACATGGCAACATTATTTATGGCCCAAAGAATTTGTTATACATTCTGATCATGAATCTTTGAAACATATTAAAAGTCAAGCTAAACTGAATCGTAGACATGCTAAATGGGTTGAATTCATTGAGACTTTCCCTTATGTCATTAAACACAAGAAGGGAAAAGAAAATGTTATTGCTGATGCATTGTCTCGTCTCTATACTATGCTTTCACAACTTGACTTCAGAATATTTGGTTTGGAGACCATCAAAGATCAATATGTGCATGATGCTGATTTTAAAGATGTAATGCAGAATTGTAAAGAAGGAAGAATGTGGAACAAGTTTGTTGTTAACGATGGATTTGTGTTTCGTGCTAACAAGCTATGCATTCCAGCTAGCTCCGTTCGTCTTTTGTTGTTGCAGGAGGCGCATGGAGGAGGATTAATGGGACACTTTGGCGTGAAGAAGACGGAGGACGTACTTGCTACACATTTCTTTTGGCCAAAGATGAGACGGGATGTTGAGCGTTTTATTGCTCGCTGCACTACATGTCAAAAAGCTAAGTCACGACTCAATCCTCATGGTTTATATATGCCTTTGCCTGTACCTAGTGTTCCTTGGGAGGATATATCTATGGATTTTGTTTTAGGTTTACCTCGAACAAAGAAGGGGAGGGATAGCATATTTGTTGTCGTGGATAGATTCTCGAAAATGGCACACTTTATGCCATGTCATAAAAGCGATGATGCTGTTAATGTTGCTGATTTGTTCTTTCATGAAATTATTCGCTTGCATGGTGTGCCAAATACTATTGTTTCAGATCGTGATACTAAATTTCTTAGCCACTTTTGGAGATGTTTATGGGCTAAGTTGGGGACTAAACTGCTTTTTAGTACTACTTGTCACCCCCAAACTGATGGACAAACTGAAGTAGTCAATAGAACGTTGTCTACTATGCTTAGGGCTGTTTTGAAGAATAATAAGAAAATGTGGGAGGAATGCTTGCCTCATATTGAATTTGCTTATAATCGTTTATTGCATTCTACTACTAAGATGTGCCCTTTTGAAGTTGTGTATGGTTTCCTACCTCGTGCACCTATTGATTTGTTGCCTCTTCCATCTTCGGAGAAGGTTAATTTTGATGCTAAACAACGTGCTGAATTGATTTTAAAAATGCATGAGTTAACTAAGGAAAACATTGAGCGCATGAATGCAAAATATAAACTTGCTGGAGATAGGGTAGAAAACATGTTGTGTTTGCACCTGGAGATCTTGTTTGGTTACATTTGCGTAAGGACAGATTTCCTGATTTGCGCAAATCAAAGCTAATGCCACGTGCTGATGGTCCCTTTAAGGTGTTAGAGAAAATAAATGATAATGCATATAAACTTGAGCTGCCTGCAGATTTTGGGGTTAGTCCCACTTTTAACATTGCAGATTTGAAGCCTTATTTGGGTGAGGAAGATGAACTTCCGTCGAGGACGACTTCATTTCAAGAAGGGGAGGATGATGAGGACATCAATACAATTGTTACACCCACAGCCCCTGCTGCTATACATACTGGACCAATTACTAGAGCTCGTGCACGCCAACTAAATTACCAGGTACTTTCGTTTCTTGGTAATGATTCTAATGTTCATGAGAATATGATGCTGCCTAAATTGGATACATTTGTTTTGCTTACAAATGAAGGGCCTAGCTTGGAGAAGGATGAACATTGGAGCAAGAACAAGCATGGAGATGATGGCATGCGCAAGGGGAACAAGAACGGAGTTACAAGTGATGATTTCAGGACTTTGAAGCCACCATAATGGGTGCATGAAGGCTTGGACGAAATATACAAGATGCCACTTCCTAAATTTCGTCCCGAGGCTATTTTAGGTGCTGCGTCACCTTATTATTGGGCCAGGCCCATGTAATTTCGAAATACATAAGTATAGGCTATTTTTAGAGTCCGTATGTGTGGGGAAACAAGAGATAGGGTTGATTTCGGACCCCTCCACCAAGGGCCACGAAATTCCCCCCTCTTCCTCCATATATACAGCCCTTAGGGCATCGTTTAGACTTTGGGTTTTGTTTAGATTAAAATTTCGCCATAGCTGCAACTTCGCGTACTTCGTTTGTGTTCAACGACCAGACAAAGGCGTCACAGAACCCCACCTTGATCAATAAAGCTTTCATCTTATATTCGCAATATCCAGATTGCAATCTCAGTTTCTTGCTTGTTCTTCGTTTGCTCGCAGGAAACAGACCCTCGTGGTCAGGTTGATCGTGCTCCGGCGTGGTCAATAACCTCTCGGAGTTGGTTTAGCGATTGCTAAGGCGCGACGTCCTCGCACGTTCGTAGTCGGATCGTCAAAGTCGACTGCCACCAAAGCGATATCCATCATCTCATCGAAAGACGGGACACCTTTGCCTCTATCAGAAAGCCTAGGCAAAGATGCCAAAATGTCAAAATTTTGGTGGAGTCAAATGGTGAGGGAACCTATCTAGGTGGATGGGGGATGTCAGTAGATACTCAACGAGCTAAAGAACGCGAAAACCGGACACCGGATGTGGAAGTTACGAGCAAAACGGTGAACTGCACGCTGCTGCTGTAGCGGGGCCGTGCGCACGGGGTCTAGGGCCCGTGGGCACGGGGTCCCGTGCGCACGGTACATGCACCGAGGGCACGGGGTCACCTGGGACGCGCGGGTTTGGCGGATTTCTTGGCGATTTGGGTTCCAAATGGATGGATCTCGTGGCTGGGGTTGAGGTGGGGGTAGGGGGTGGTATGGAGGATGAAGGGAGGTCGAAGGAACACACTGGAAGGGTCGTGCGCACGAGGTCTGGCTGGCCCGTGTGCACGGGGTCCCGATGGCCCGTGTGCACGGGGTCCTCGAGGATCGGATGAATAGCTCCGGATCCGTGGGGAAACTCGATTTTGAGGTCAAATTCGAAGGATGGAAGGTAGGGGAAGATGGTAGAGGGGTGGATCTACTTGCTAAACACCAAATTCATGGATCAAATCCAACAAAATCACACTAAACCAACAAATCACAAAAAAAAATTGGTGCTATTTTTGGTGGGGATTTTTGGATTTAGGACAAGAACAACAAAATCAAGCTAGAAAACAAAGAGGGGGTCTCCAATTTCGTGAGAAACCAAGGCTCATGATACCATATGATGTAGATTTTTGTGGGGATTTTCGAAATTGGGCAAGAACAAGCAAAATTAGGCTAGAAAACTAAGATGGCGGGCTCCAATTTCATGAGAAACCTTGGCTCATGATACCATATGATGTAGGGTGGAACCCTATAGAGAAGATCTTTCACGAATTGGAGGTGGAATCCCCAAGAACAAGATGAACAAAGGAGGGAAAACAAGAGGAGCACTCAAGAACAAGTCAAATCACACATCCACTAGACAATCAAACACATAAGATCCACAAGGTACATGAACAACAAAGGGAAATAAGATACATGGTAGAGTTCATCCCAAATCCTATGAAGGAGATGAGGGCTTGATGATCCTATGATTGGGATCCTTCCCCAAGAAGGAGGTCTTGATGTTTGGTCACTCCAAGAGGAGGTCTTGATCTCCTAGTGGAGTGGATCCATGGAGCAAAGCTCACAAATGTGTATCAACTACTTTGCTTCCCCTAACAAATGGTCTAGGTACGGAATATATAGTCTTAGGGTCGAAGTGGGTGAAGAGGAGGCCCAAACAGCAGCTCACAGCCGTCCACCCTGTAGGGCCCGTGCGCATGGGGGTCCCGTGGGCACGATACAGGCCCGTGCGCACGGGGTGCTCCAGCGCCAGCTCCCTGAGTAGTCCGTGCGCACGGGGTCTCGGGGGCCCGTGCGCACGGGGTCGCTTGGGACTTCCTGTCCAGCTCCTGTTGGGTTCCATCTTCTTCCTTGTGGCCTTGGGGTCCTTCTCCTTGGCCTCCGGGAAGCTTCTTAGCTGCTTGGCGGCGGTCGTCCTCATACCTGAAGATGCACAACGTTCCGTGGTGAGGTAGTAGCCAAGTCCTATGGATATTCATGTAAATCTTGAAGAGGAGCGGGTTCACCAAGTCCGATAGGTCCACTTTGGGCTTGATGTGCTATGAAGGTGTACATGGAGATGAACGTGGGATGCTCCGTATCAGATTGTCTTTGGTACTCCACGGAGATGCAAGATTTCCCTACAAAAGAGATTTGCAACGTGTGAAGCATCGTCTATCTTGTTGCAAGGGATGAAATGTGCCATCTTAGAAAATCGGTCCACAACAACAAACACGGGATCCTTGCCATTTTGAGTTCTGGGCAAACCAAGTACAAAATCCATGCTAATGTCTTCCCAAGGTTGATAAGGAATAGGAAGAGGCATGTAAAGACCATGAGATTGAGCTTTAGACTTAGCTTTGCGACATGTAGAGCATCGGGTGGTGAAGCGTGAGACGTCACAGAACATCTTGGACCAAAAGTAGTTCTTGGAGAGCGTGGTGAAAGTCTTGTCGCGTCCAAAATGTCCCATAAGTCCACCTCCATGAGCCTCTTGCAAAAGGAGCAAACGAAGAGAAGACTCGGGAATGCATAGTCTGTTAGCTCTCATAAGATAACCATCCTTGATGTAATATTGTTCCCAAGATGTATGCGTCAAACATTTAGCATAAGGAGTTGCAAAAGATGGATCATTAGCATACAAGTATTTTATGTGCTCAAAGCCAATAACATTCAACTCAAGTTTAGTGACAAGCGTGCATATGCGTGAAAGTGCATCGGCAACTACATTTTCCTTACCCTTAATGTACTTGATCACATAGGGAAAAGATTCAACAAATTCACTCCATTTGGCATGACGCTTGTTCAACTTAGTTTGACCTTTTAAGTACTTAAGCATTTCATGATCGGTATGGATGACAAACTCATGAGGTCTAAGATAATGTTCCCAAACATGTAACACACGCACTAATGCATACAATTCTTTGTCATAGATGGGATAGTTAAGTTGAGCACCGGAGAGTTTTTCACTAAAATATGCAATGGCTCATTTTTCTTGCATCAAAACTCCGCCATTTCCGGTACCACTTGCATCACAATGAACCTCAAAAGTTTTGTCAAAGTTGGGCAAAGCAAGAATCGGAGCATGAGTAAGCAAAGACTTGAGCTCATCAAAAGCGGTGGATTGCAAAGATCCCCAAACAAAAGGAGCATTCTTCTTACTCAAAGCATGCAAAGGAGCGGCAATAGTGCTAAAGTCTTTCACAAAGTGACGATAAAACCATGCTAGACCAAGAAAACTACGCACTTGTTGCAAATTCGTGGGTTGGGGCCAAGTTTTAATTGCTTCAATTTTAGATTCATCAACATGGACACCCTTGGAAGATAAAACAAAACCCAAGAAAACCACTTTGTCAACACCAAATGTGCACTTTTTCATGTTGGCATAAAGACGTCGATAGAGGCAAAGGTGTCCCGTCTTTCGATGAGATGATGGATATCGCTTTGGTGGCAGTCGACTTTGACGATCCGACTACGAACGTGCGAGGATGTCGCGCCTTAGCAATCGCTAAACCAACTCCAAGAGGTTATTGACCACGCCGGAGCACGATCAACCTGACCACGAGGGTCTGTTTCCTGCGAGCAAACGAAGAACAAGCAAGAAACTGAGATTGCAATCTGGATATTGCGAATATAAGATGAAAGCTTTATTGATCAAGGTGGGGTTCTGTGACGCCTTTGTCTGGTCGTTGAACACAAACGAAGTACGCGAAGTTGCAGCTATGGCGAACTTTTAATCTAAACAAAACCCAAAGTCTAAACGATGCCCTAAGGGCTGTATATATGGAGGAAGAGGGGGGAATTTCGTGGCCCTTGGTGGAGGGGTCCAAAATCATCCCTATCTCTTGTTTCCCCACACATACGGACTCTAAAAATAGCCTATACTTATGTATTTCGAAATTACATGGGCCTGGCCCAATAATAAGGTGACGCAGCACCTAAAATAGCCTCGGGACGAAATTTATGAAGTGGCATCTTGTATATTTCGTCCAAGGCTTCATGCACCCATTATGGTGGCTTCAAAGTCCTGAAATCATCACTTGTAACTCCGTTCTTGTTCCCCTTACGCATGCCATCATCTCCATGCTTGTTCTTGCTCCAATGTTCATCCTTCTCCAAGCTAGGCCCCTCATTTGTAAGCAAAACAAATGTATCCAATTTAGGCAGCATCATATTCTCATGAACATTAGAATCATTACCAAGAAACGAAAGTACCTGGTAATTTAGTTGGCGTGCACGAGCTCTAGTAATTGGTCCAGTATGTATAGCAGCAAGGGCTGTGGGTGTAACAATTGTATTGATGTCCTCATCATCCTCCCCTTCTTGAAATGAAGTCGTCCTCGACGGAAGTTCATCTTCCTCACCCAAATAAGGCTTCAAATCTGCAATGTTAAAAGTGGGACTAACCCCAAAATCTGTAGGCAGCTCAAGTTTATATGCATTATAATTTATTTTCTCTAACACCTTAAAGGGACCATCAGCACGTGGCATTAGCTTTGATTTGCGCAAATCAGGAAATCTATCCTTACGCAAATGTAACCAAACAAGATCTCCAGGTGCAAACACAACATGTTTTCTACCCTTATCTCCAGCAAGTTTATATTTAGCATTCATACGCTCAATGTTTTCCCTAGTTAACTCATGCATTTTTAAAATCAATTCAGCACGTTGTTTAGCATCAAAATTAACCTTCTCCGAAGATGGAAGAGGCAACAAATCAATAGGTGCACGAGGTAGGAAACCATACACAACTTCAAAAGGGCACATCTTAGTAGTAGAATGCAATGAACGATTATAAGCAAATTCAATATGAGGCAAGCATTCCTCCCACATTTTCTTATTATTCTTCAAAACAGCCCTAAGCATAGTAGACAACGTTCTATTGACAACTTCAGTTTGTCCATCAGTTTGGGGGTGACAAGTAGTAGTAAAAAGCAGTTTAGTCCCCAACTTAGCCCATAAACATCTCCAAAAGTGGCTAAGAAATTTAGTATCACGATCTAAAACAATAGTATTTGGCACACCATGCAAGCGAATAATTTCACGAAAGAACAAATCAGCAACATTAACAGCATCATCGCTTTTATGACATGGTATAAAGTGTGCCATTTTTGAGAATCTATCCACGACAACAAATATGCTATCCCTCCCCTTCTTTGTTCGAGGTAAACCTAAAACAAAGTCCATAGATATATCCTCCCAAGGAACACTAGGTACAGGCAAAGGCATATATAAACCATGAGGATTAAGTCGTGACTTAGCTTTTTGACATGTAGTGCAGCGAGCAATAAAACGCTCAACATCCCGTCTCATCTTTGGCCAAAAGAAATGTGTAGCAAGTACGTCCTCCGTCTTCTTCACGCCAAAGTGTCCCATTAATCCTCCTCCATGCGCCTCCTGCAACAACAAAAGACGAATGGAGCTAGCTGGAATGCATAGCTTGTTAGCACGAAACACAAATCCATCGTTAACGACAAACTTGTTCCACATTCTTCCTTCTTTACAATTCTGCATTACATCTTTAAAATCAGCATCATGCACATATTGATCCTTGATGGTCTCCAAACCAAATATTTTGAAGTCAAGTTGTGAAAGCATAGTATAGCGACGAGACAATGCATCAGCAATAACATTTTCTTTTCCCTTCTTGTGTTTAATGACATAAGGGAAAGTCTCAATGAATTCAACCCATTTAGCATGTCTACGATTCAGTTTAGCTTGACTTTTAATATGTTTCAAAGATTCATGATCAGAATGTATAACAAACTCTTTGGGCCATAAATAATGTTGCCATGTTTCTAAAGTCCGAACAAGAGCATATAATTCTTTATCATAAGTAGAATAATTCAGACTAGGCCCACTCAATTTTTCAGAAAAGTATGCAACAGGTTTGCCATCTTGTAATAACACACCTCCTAATCCAATTCCACTAGCATCACATTCAAGCTCAAAAGTCTTATTAAAATTAGGAAGTTGGAGTAAAGGAGCATGTGTCAACTTATCTTTCAATACCGTGAAGGCTTCTTCCTGTGCGGTACCCCAAACAAAAGGCACATCCTTCTTTGTAAGCTCATCGAGAGGTGCAGCAATGGTGCTGAAATCTCTCACAAAACGCCTGATAGAGGCGGGGGTGTCCCGATCTTTCGATGAGATGATAACTATCGATTTGGTGGAGACGACTTTGACGATCCGACTACAAACGTGCACGACGTTGCGCCTTAGCAATCGCTAAACCAATCTCCTGAGATTACTGACGATGCCGGAAGCACGGTCAGCCTGACCACGAAGGTCTATTCCTGCAAGCAATCGAAGAACGAGCAAGAATATGATAAAGCAATCTGAATATTGCAAATATATATGAGGTATTGATAATGGTGGGGATGTGTAAGCGGTCTTGGTCTGGTCGTTGGACACAAACGAAGTACACGAAGTTGCAATGGCTAACTTTTAACTAAACAAATCCCAAAGTCTAAACGATGCCCTAAGGGCTGTATATATGGAGGAAGAGGGGGGGAATTTCGTGGCCCTTGGTGGAGGGGTCCGAAATCAACCCTATCTCTTGTTTCCCCACACATACGGACTCTAAAAATAGCCTATACTTATGTATTTCGAAATTACATGGGCCTGGCCCAATAATAAGGTGACGCAGCACCTAAAATAGCCTCGGGACGAAATTTATGAAGTGGCATCTTGTATATTTCGTCCAAGGCTTCATGCACCCATTATGGTGGCTTCAAAGTCCTGAAATCATCACTTGTAACTCCGTTCTTGTTTCCCTTGCGCATGCCATCATCTCCATGCTTGTTCTTGCTCCAATGTTCATCCTTCTCCAAGCTAGGCCCTTCATTTGTAAGCAAAACAAATGTATCCAATTTAGGCAGCATCATATTCTCATGAACATTAGAATCATTACAAAGAAACGAAAGTACCTGGTAATTTAGTTGGCGTGCACGAGCTCTAGTAATTGGTCCAGTATGTATAGCAGCAGGGCCTGTGGGTGTAACAATTGTATTGATGTCCTCATCAGGCGTTTTGTGAGAGATTTCAGCACCATTGCTGCACCTCTCAATGAGCTTACAAAGAAAGATGTGCCTTTTCTTTGGGGTACCGCACAGGAAGAAGCCTTCACGGTATTGAAAGATAAGTTGACACATGCTCCTTTACTCCAACTTCCTGATTTTAATAAGACTTTTGAGCTTGAATGTGATGCTAGTGGAATTGGATTAGGAGGTGTGTTATTACAAGATGGCAAACCTGTTGCATACTTTTCTGAAAAATTGAGTGGGCCTAGTCTGAATTATTCTACTTATGATAAAGAATTATATGCTCTTGTTCGGACTTTAGAAACATGGCAACATTATTTATGGCCCAAAGAATTTGTTATACATTCTGATCATGAATCTTTGAAACATATTAAAAGTCAAGCTAAACTGAATCGTAGACATGCTAAATGGGTTGAATTCATTGAGACTTTCCCTTATGTCATTAAACACAAGAAGGGAAAAGAAAATGTTATTGCTGATGCATTGTCTCGTCGCTATACTATGCTTTCACAACTTGACTTCAAAATATTTGGTTTGGAGACCATCAAAGATCAATATGTGCATGCTGCTGATTTTAAAGATGTAATGCAGAATTGTAAAGAAGGAAGAATGTGGAACAAGTTTGTCATTAACGATGGATTTGTGTTTCGTGCTAACAAGCTATGCATTCCAGCTAGCTCCATTCGTCTTTTGTTGTTGCAGGAGGCGCATGGAGGAGGATTAATGGGACACTTTGGCGTGAAGAAGACGGAGGACGTACTTGCTACACATTTCTTTTGGCCAAAGATGAGACGGGATGTTGAGCGTTTTATTGCTCGCTGCACTACATGTCAAAAAGCTAAGTCACGACTTAATCCTCATGGTTTATATATGCCTTTGCCTGTACCTAGTGTTCCTTGGGAGGATATATCTATGGACTTTGTTTTAGGTTTACCTCGAACAAAGAAGGGGAGGGATAGCATATTTGTTGTCGTGGATAGATTCTCAAAAATGGCACACTTTATACCATGTCATAAAAGCGATGATGCTGTTAATGTTGCTGATTTGTTCTTTCGTGAAATTATTCGCTTGCATGGTGTGCCAAATACTATTGTTTTAGATCGTGATACTAAATTTCTTAGCCACTTTTGGAGATGTTTATGGGCTAAGTTGGGGACTAAACTGCTTTTTAGTACTACTTGTCACCCCCAAACTGATGGACAAACTGAAGTAGTCAATAGAATGTTGTCTACTATGCTTAGGGCTGTTTTGAAGAATAATAAGAAAATGTGGGAGGAATGCTTGCCTCATATTGAATTTGCTTATAATCGTTCATTGCATTCTACTACTAAGATGTGCCCTTTTGAAGTTGTGTATGGTTTCCTACCTCGTGCACCTATTGATTTGTTGCCTCTTCCATCTTCAGAGAAGGTTAATTTTGATGCTAAACAACGTGCTGAATTGATTTTAAAAATGCATGAGTTAACTAAGGAAAACATTGAGCGTATGAATGCTAAATATAAACTTGCTGGAGATAAGGGTAGAAAACATGTTGTGTTTGCACCTGGAGATCTTGTTTGGTTACATTTGCGTAAGGATAGATTTCCTGATTTGCGCAAATCAAAGCTAATGCCACGTGCTGATGGTCCCTTTAAGGTGTTAGAGAAAATAAATGATAATGCATATAAACTTGAGCTGCCTGCAGATTTTGGGGTTAGTCCCACTTTTAACATTGCAGATTTGAAGCCTTATTTGGGTGAGGAAGATGAGTTTCCGTCGAGGACGACTTCACTTCAAGAAGGGGAGGATGATGAGGACATCAATACCATTGTTACACCCACAGCCCCTACTGCTACATATACGGGACCAATTACTAGAGCTCGCGCACGCCAATTAAATTATCAGGTACTTTCGTTTCTTGGTAATGATTCTAATGTTCATGAGAATATGATGCTGCCTAAATTGGATACATTTGTTTTGCTTACAAATGAAGGGCCTAGCTTGGAGAAGGATGAACATTGGCGCAAGAACAAGCATGGAGATGATGGCATGCGCAAGGGGAACAAGAACGGAGTTACAAGTGATGATTTCAGGACTTTGAAGCCACCATAATGGGCGCATGAAGCCTTGGACGAAATATACAAGATGCCACTTCATAAATTTCGTCCCGAGGTTATTATAGGTGCCGCGTCACCTTATTATTGGGCCAGGCCCATGTAATTTCGAAATACATAAGTATAGGCTATTTTTAGAGTCCGTATGTGTGGGGAAACAAGAGATAGGGTTGATTTCAGACCCCTCCACCAAGGGCCACGAAATTCCCCCCTCTTCCTCCATATATACAGCCCTTAGGGCATCGTTTAGACTTTGGGTTTTGTTTAGATTAAAAGTTCGCCATAGCTGCAACTTCGCGTACTTCGTTTGTGTTCAACGACCAGACAAAGGCGTCACAGAACCCCACCTTGATCAATAAAGCTTTCATCTTATATTCGCAATATCCAGATTGCAATCTCAGTTTCTTGCTTGTTCTTCGTTTGCTCGCAGGAAACAGACCCTCGTGGTCAGGTTGATCGTGCTCCGGCGTGGTCAATAACCTCTCGGAGTTGGTTTAGCGATTGCTAAGGCGCGACGTCCTCGCACGTTCGTAGTCGGATCGTCAAAGTCGACTTCCACCAAAGCGAAATCCACCATCTCATCGAAAGACGGGACACCTTTGCCTCTATCAAAGAGGAAGGCACGTCCTCGAATGAAAATAATGCCTCTTTGCACACAAAAGCATAGCAAACAGATTTGCTGAAATCTAGCTCATCAATATCAGATTTGGTGGCAAATAAACATGCACTTTTCAATTTAATTTCAGAAGCAACACTAGATGGTTTATTATTAGGCTTCATTTGTTGCTCAAATTCTTTTGCCACAATCTGATTTTCACTCTTATTCGTCTCCTGTTTTGCTTTATTAGCTCTATTAATATCATCTTTCAAAATGGAATCAGGAGTCATAGGAAGCAAAGTAATATTTTTATCCTTATGAACAAGAGTATAGTGATTGTTTCTACCATGGTGTACAGAATTTTTATCAAATTGCCATGGTCTACCAAGTAATAAGTAACATGCTTGCATAGGTACCACATCACAATCAACATAATCAGCATATGTAGAGATACTAAAATGCACACGAACAGTACGTGTTACCTTAACCTTGCCGCTGTTGTTGAACCATTGGATGTAGTAAGGATGTGGATGTGGTCTTGTGGTGAGAGAAAGCTTCTCCACCATCTCCATGCTAGCCAAGTTGTTGCAGCTCCCTCCGTCTATGATGACGCGCACAGAACGTTCCTTCACAACTCCCTTGGTATGGAACAAATTGTGCCTCTGATTTTGCTCAGCTTGTGTGATCTGCACACTCAAAACACGTTGAGCAACTAAACATTCATACCTGTCAGCGTCTTCAGGAGCCATGTATTGCATCTCATGATCAGAATCATCTCCACCATGTTCTTCACGTGTAATAAGAGCCAAAGTCTCCTCATCATAGTCACTAGCAGACTCATATCCACCATCCGTGGTAGCAATCATCACACGCGGAGATTTGCATTCTCTCGCATAATGACCTCCTCCCTTACAACGACGACAAATAATATCACTTGTGTGCCCTGTTGATGCCATGGAAGAAGAAGAACGCTGTGCAGGCCCCGCAGGTGCGCTCTTGGCACATAATGGTGGTTGTGCCTGTTTTCTTGAATCACGGCTGGAGGTGCCACCGGATGGAGGTGCTGGTGCAGTTGAAGTAGAAGATGCACGTGGTGTCCATGATGAAGGTCGGCCTGCAGAAAAGTTAGTTCGCCCCAATGCTTGTCGATCCTGCACTTCACGTTCAGCTTTACAAGCAAGATGGAATAAACGAGTGATATTAGTATACTCCTTATAGTCTAGAATGGTCTGAATCTCTCTATTTAATCCACCCAGAAAATGTGCAAGCATAGCTTCATTCTCCTCAACAATACCACATCTAATCATGCCAGTTTGTAATTCCTGATAATATTCTTCTACAAAATTTTTCCCTTGTCTTAAACGCTGCAATTTTTGAAGCAATTCACGTTGATAATATGGTGGAACCCAACGAGTACGCATAGCAGTTTTCAAAGCAGCCCAAGTAGTTGGAATAGGATATAATCTACAATGTTCAGACCACCATACACATGCAAAACTAGTGAAAGCACAAACAGCAGCAGCAACCCGTCTCTCCTCAGGATGATGAGGACATCAATACCATTGTTACACCCACAGCCCCTACTGCTACATATACGAGACCAATTACTAGAGCTCGCGCACGCCAATTAAATTATCAGGTACTTTCGCTTCTTGGTAATGATTCTAATGTTCATGAGAATATGATGCTGCCTAAATTGGATACATTTGTTTTGCTTACAAATGAAGGGCCTAGCTTGGAGAAGGATGAACATTGGAGCAAGAACAAGCATGGAGATGATGCCATGCGCAAGGGGAACAAGAACGGAGTTACAAGTGATGATTTCAGGACTTTGAAGCCACCATAATGGGTGCATGAAGCCATGGACGAAATATACAAGATGCCACTTCATAAATTTCGTCCCGAGGCTATTATAGGTGCTGCATCACCTTTTTATTGGGCCAGGCCCATGTAATTTCGAAATACATAAGTATAGGCTATTTTTAGAGTCCGTATGTGTGGGGAAACAAGAGATAGGGTTGATTTCGGACCCCTCCACCAAGGGCCACGAAATTCCCCCTCTCTTCCTCCATATATACAGCCCTTAGGGCACCGTTTAGACTTTGGGTTTTGTTTAGATTAAAAGTTCGCCATAGCTGCAACTTCGCGTACTTCGTTTGTGTTCAACGACCAGACAAAGGCGTCACAGAACCCCACCTTGATCAATAAAGCTTTCATCTTATATTCACAATATCCAGATTGCAATCTCAGTTTCTTGCTTGGTCTTCGTTTGCTCGCAGGAAACAGACCCTCGTGGTCAGGTTGATCGTGCTCCGGCGTGGTCAATAACCTCTTGGAGTTGGTTTAGCGATTGCTAAGGCGCGACGTCCTCGCACGTTCATAGTCGGATCGTCAAAGTCGACTGCCACCAAAGCGATATCCATCATCTCATCGAAAGACGGGACACCTTTGCCTCTATCAAGTGGTATCAGATTTCCAGGTTGCTCGGTGAGATTTTACAGTTTTTCGTAGTTTAGATCGAGTCTGTTCTTCATACCTACAGTCCACGAAAAAGCCACAAAAAAAATTAGGGTTAGTTCATCATATCCGAACCAATCTGAGCCTTTGCATAATCTTTTTAGGGTTTTGCTTTGTTGAATTTGCGGTTGCATCGTCGTGTCTAGTTGCTGGTCTTAGAGTCTAGTCTTTTAGAGTTTCGAGTTCTGGTCATAAGTTGTCACGCCGCCGCCGCACCATCATCATCGCCCCTGCCATCTACCACCACCGCTTATCCGCCACCGCTCCGAATCCGTATCCATATACCACCACCGATTCATATACCACCACCGATTCATATCCATATCTGATGAGGACATCAATACAATTGTTACACCCACAGCCCCTGCTGCTATACATACTGGACCAATTACTAGAGCTCGTGCACGCCAACTAAATTACCAGGTACTTTCGTTTCTTGGTAATGATTCTAATGTTCATGAGAATATGATGCTGCCTAAATTGGATACATTTGTTTTGCTTACAAATGGAGGGCCTAGCTTGGAGAAGGATGAACATTGGAGCAAGAACAAGCATGGAGATGATGCCATGCGCAAGGGGAACAAGAACGGAGTTACAAGTGATGATTTCAGGACTTTGAAGCCACCATAATGGGTGCATGAAGCCTTGGACGAAATATACAAGATGCCACTTCACAAATTTCGTCCCGAGGCTATTTTAGGTGCTGCGTCACCTTATTATTGGGCCAGGCCCATGTAATTTCGAAATACATAAGTATAGGCTATTTTTAGAGTCCGTATGTGTGGGGAAACAAGAGATAGGGTTGATTTCGGACCCCTCCACCAAGGGCCACGAAATTCCCCCCCTCTTCCTCCATATATACAGCCCTTAGGGCATCGTTTAGACTTTGGGTTTTGTTTAGATTAAAAGTTCGCCATAGCTGCAACTTCGCGTACTTCGTTTGTGTTCAACGACCAGACAAAGGCGTCACAGAACCCCACCTTGATCAATAAAGCTTTTCATCTTATATTCGCAATATCCAGATTGCAATCTTAGTTTCTTGCTTGTTCTTCGTTTGCTCGCAGGAAACAGACCCTCGTGGTCAGGTTGATCGTGCTCCGGCGTGGTCAATAACCTCTCGGAGTTGGTTTAGCGATTGCTAAGGCGCGACGTCCTCGCACGTTCGTAGTCGGATCGTCAAAGTCGACTTCCACCAAAGCGAAATCCACCATCTCATCGAAAGACGGGACACCTTTGCCTCTATCAATGGAGGAGGATTAATGGGACACTTTGGCGTGAAGAAGACGGAGGACGTACTTGCTACACATTTCTTTTGGCCAAAGATGAGACGGGATGTTGAGCGTTTTATTGCTCGCTGCACTACATGTCAAAAAGCTAAGTCACGCCTCAATCCTCATGGTTTATATATGCCTTTGCCTGTACCTAGTGTTCCTTGGGAGGATATATCTATGGACTTTGTTTTAGGTTTACCTCGAACAAAGAAGGGAAGGGATAGCATATTTGTTGTCGTGGATAGATTCTCGAAAATGGCACACTTTATACCATGTCATAAAAGCGATGATGCTGTTAATGTTGCTGATTTGTTCTTTCGTGAAATTATTCGCTTGCATGGTGTGCCAAATACTATTGTTTCAGATCGTGATACTAAATTTCTTAGCCACTTTTGGAGATGTTTATGGGCTAAGTTGGGGACTAAACTGCTTTTAGTACTACTTGTCACCCCCAAACTGATGGACAAACTGAAGTAGTCAATAGAACGTTGTCTACTATGCTTAGGGCTGTTTTGAAGAATAATAAGAAAATGTGGGAGGAATGCTTGCCTCATATTGAATTTGCTTATAATCGTTCATTGCATTCTACTACTAAGATGTGCCCTTTTGAAGTTGTGTATGGTTTCCTACCTCGTGCACCTATTGATTTGTTGCCTCTTCCATCTTCGGAGAAGGTTAATTTTGATGCTAAACAACGTGCTGAATTGATTTTAAAAATGCATGAGTTAACTAGGGAAAACATTGAGCGTATGAATGCTAAATATAAACTTGCTGGAGATAAGGGTAGAAAACATGTTGTGTTTGCACCTGGAGATCTTGTTTGGTTACATTTGCGTAAGGATAGATTTCCTGATTTGCGCAAATCAAAGCTAATGCCACGTGCTGATGGTCCCTTTAAGGTGTTAGAGAAAATAAATGATAATGCATATAAACTTGAGCTGCCTGCAGATTTTGGGGTTAGTCCCACTTTTAACATTGCAGATTTGAAGCCTTATTTGGGTGAGGAAGATGAACTCCCGTCGAGGACGACTTCATTTCAAGAAGGGGAGGATGATGAGGACATCAATACAATTGTTACACCCACAGCCCCTGCTGCTATACATACTGGACCAATTACTAGAGCTCGTGCACGCCAACTAAATTACCACGTACTTTCGTTTCTTGGTAATGATTCTAATGTTCATGAGAATATGATGCTGCCTAAATTGGATACATTTGTTTTGCTTACAAATGAAGGGCCTAGCTTGGAGAAGGATGAACATTGGAGCAAGAACAAGCATGGAGATGATGGCATGCGCAAGGGGAACCAGAACGGAGTTACAAGTGATGATTTCAGGACTTTGAAGCCACCATAATGGGTGCATGAAGCCTTGGACGAAATATACAAGATGCCACTTCATAAATTTCGTCCCGAGGCTATTTTAGGTGCTGCGTCACCTTATTATTGGGCCAGGCCCATGTAATTTCGAAATACATAAGTATAGGCTATTTTTAGAGTCCGTATGTGTGGGGAAACAAGAGATAGGGTTGATTTCGGACCCCTCCACCAAGGGCCACGAAATTCCCCCCCTCTTCCTCCATATATACAGCCCTTAGGGCATCGTTTAGACTTTGGGTTTTGTTTAGATTAAAAGTTCGCCATAGCTGCAACTTCGCGCACTTCGTTTGTGTTCAACGACCAGACAAAGGCGTCACAGAACCCCACCTTGATCAATAAAGCTTTCATCTTATATTCGCAATATCCAGATTGCAATCTTAGTTTCTTGCTTGTTCTTTGTTTGCTCGCAGGAAACAGACCCTCGTGGTCAGGTTGATCGTGCTCCGGCGTGGTCAATAACCTCTCGGAGTTGGTTTAGCGATTGCTAAGGCGCGACGTCCTCGCACGTTCGTAGTCGGATCGTCAAAGTCGACTGCCACCAAAGCGATATCCATCATCTCATCGAACTTTTAATCTAAACAAAACCCAAAGTCTAAACGATGCCCTAAGGGCTGTATATATGGAGGAAGAGGGGGGAATTTCGTGGCCCTTGGTGGAGGGGTCCGAAATCAACCCTATCTCTTGTTTCCCCACACATACGGACTCTAAAAATAGCCTATACTTATGTATTTCGAAATTACATGGGCCTGGCCCAATAATAAGGTGACGCAGCACCTAAAGTAGCCTCGGGACGAAATTTATGAAGTGGCATCTTGTATATTTCGTCCAAGGCTTCATGCACCCATTATGGTGGCTTCAAAGTCCTGAAATCATCACTTGTAACTCCGTTCTTGTTCCCCTTGCGCATGCCATCATCTCCATGCTTGTTCTTGCTCCAATGTTCATCCTTCTCCAAGCTAGGCCCTTCATTTGTAAGCAAAACAAATGTATCCAATTTAGGCAGCATCATATTCTCATGAACATTAGAATCATTACCAAGAAACGAAAGTACCTGGTAATTTAGTTGGCGTGCACGAGCTCTAGTAATTGGTCCAGTATGTATAGCAGCAGGGGCTGTGGGTGTAACAATTGTATTGATGTCCTCATCATCCTCCCCTTCTTGAAATGAAGTCGTCCTCGACGGAAGTTCATCTTCCTCACCCAAATAAGGCTTCAAATCTGCAATGTTAAAAGTGGGACTAACCCCAAAATCTGCAGGCAGCTCAAGTTTATATGCATTATCATTTATTTTCTCTAATACCTTAAAGGGACCGTCAGCACGTGGCATTAGCTTTGATTTGCGCAAATCAGGAAATCTATCCTTACGCAAATGTAACCAAACAAGATCTCCAGGTGCAAACACAACATGTTTTCTACCCTTATCTCCAGCAAGTTTATATTTAGCATTCATACGCTCAATGTTTTCCTTAGTTAACTCATGCATTTTTAAAATCAATTCAGCACGTTGTTTAGCATCAAAATTAACCTTCTCCGAAGATGGAAGAGGCAACAAATCAATAGGTGCACGAGGTAGGAAACCATACACAACTTCAAAAGGGCACATCTTAGTAGTAGAATGCAATGAACGATTATAAGCAAATTCAATATGAGGCAAGCATTCCTCCCACATTTTCTTATTATTCTTCAAAACAGCCCTAAGCATAGTAGACAATGTTCTATTGACTACTTCAGTTTGTCCATCAGTGTGGGGGTGACAAGTAGTACTAAAAAGCAGTTTAGTCCCCAACTTAGCCCATAAACATCTCCAAACGTGGCTAAGAAATTTAGTATCACGATCTGAAACAATAGTATTTGGCACACCATGCAAGCGAATAATTTCACGAAAGAACAAATCAGCAACATTAACAGCATCATCGCTTTTATGACATGGTATAAAGTGTGCCATTTTCGAGAATCTATCCACGACAACAAATATGCTATCCCTCCCCTTCTTTGTTCGAGGTAAACCTAAAACAAAGTCCATAGATATATCCTCCCAAGGAACACTAGGTACAGGCAAAGGCATATATAAACCATGAGGATTGAGTCGTGATGATAGAGGCGAGGGTGTCCCGATCTTTCGATGAGATGATAACTATCGATTTGGTGGAGACGACTTTGACGATCCGACTACAAACGTGCACGACGTTGCGCCTTAGCAATCGCTAAACCAATCTCCTGAGGTTACTGACGATGCCGGAAGCACGGTCAGCCTGACCACGAAGGTCTATTCCTGCAAGCAATCGAAGAACGAGCAAGAATATGATAAAGCAATCTGAATATTGCAAATATATATGAGGTATTGATAATGGTGGGGATCCGTAAGCGGTCTTGGTCTGGTCGTTGGACACAAACGAAGTACACGAAGTTGCAATGGCTAACTTTTAACTAAACAAATCCCAAGGAAAAGCTACTAGATGGATCTACTTATATAGGAGCAAGGGGTGGCGGCCAAGGAGGTGGGAGGACGTCCCAAGGCAGCCTAAAACTAAATCTAGGTCGTA
>NW_021192031.1:0-1086 GCF_002162155.2 Triticum dicoccoides | reverse complement strand
CAACTTCATGAAGACACGATGATGGAGATCATGATGATGGAGATCATGGTGTCATGCCGGTGACGATGATGATCATGGAGCCCCGAAGATGAAGATCAAAAGGAGCAAAATGATATTGGCCATATCATGTCACTATTTGATTGCATGTGATGTTTATCATGTTTATGCATCTTATTTGCTTAGAACGACGGTAGTAAATAAGATGATCCCTTACAACAATTTCAAGAAGTGTTCTCCCCTAACTGTGCACCGTTGCGACAGTTCGCTGTTTCAAAACATCACGTGATGATCGGGTGTTTTATTCAGACGTTCAAATACAACGGGTGTTGACGAGCCTAGCATGTACAGACATGGCCTCGGAACACATGCAAAACACTTAGGGTTAACTTGACGAGCCTAGCATGTACAGACATGGCCTCGGAACACGGTAGACCGAAAGGTCGAGCATGAGTCGTATGGTAGATACGATCAACATGAAGATGTTCACCGATGATGACTAGTCCGTCTCACGTGATGATCGGACACGGCCTAGTTTGACTCGGATCATGTGATCACTTAGATGACTAGAGGGATGTCTATCTGAGTGGGAGTTCATAAGATGAACTTAATTATCCTGAACATAGTCAAAAGGTTTTTGCAAAGTATGTCGTAGCTCACGCTATAGTTCTACTGTTTAGATATGTTCCTAGAGAAAAATTAGTTGAAAGTTGATAGTAGCAATTATGCGGACTAGGTCCGTAAACTGAGGATTGTCCTCATTGCTTCATAGAAGGCTTATGTCCTTAATGCACCGCTCAGTGTGATGAACCTCGAACGTTGTCTGTGGTTGTTGCGAACATCTGACATACACGTTTTGATAACTACGTGATAGTTCAGTTAAACGGTTTAGAGTTGAGGCACCAAAGACGTTTTTGAAACATCGCGAAACATATGAGATGTTTTGAGGGCTGAAATTGGGATTTCAGGCTCGTGCCCATGTCAAGAGGTATAAGACCTCCGATGACTTTCTTAACCTGCAAACTAAGGAGAAAAGCTCAATTGTTGAGCTTGTGCTCAGATTGTCTGAGTGCAACAATCACTTGAATC
>NW_021192030.1:0-1098 GCF_002162155.2 Triticum dicoccoides | reverse complement strand
CGGCAGGGCCATGGTGAGCAAGCTTACTCACGCTATATGGCCTAAAGGGGCCTTTGTGGATACCGTCAAGACATGGCAGCAGGAGTGGTTTAATATCACCGAACCCCGCGGACCAAGTGGGCGGCCACTCCTGCATTTAGATCCGGATCCCCTCTACGACTCGCGCCATGGGCCAACAAGGGTCTAGACTGGGGATTGTCCGATGAGGTGCTGATGCTGCAAAAGTGCATCAAAAGTATCATAGAAAAGAATACTCGCCTCACCAACGTGATTCAGGTGATGCTCATCCGCCGAATCTTTCCCTGCCAGCGACGACCTCTCCGTCTGTGGGAGTTTAATCCGGAAGGGCCGCGAACTCTGCAAAAACTCTTCGGCACGATGCACAAAGAGATCTAGAAATTGCTTTTTAAATCTCCAAAGTCATGGCCGGAGACGTTCGAAGACGTTGGTCTTGACTGCAACCATCCGGCCCCCCTGGTAAGGGCTAAGCTTCCGCCTATAGCTTGGTTTGTTAATCCAAGGGGACACACTAACCATTCCATCCTTTAAACAGGTCTGGACAAAGAAGGAGGAGCGGATCAGGTGTTTGGCCCCCCTTCCCGAAGGCTCAGCCGATCCTATCCTAATGAGGATGCTGGTCCCGGCGCCATACCAGGTGCTGGTAAAGAAGAACAAGAATAAGAATAATAAGGAGGCCAAAAGTGGCCTCCACCACGAAGGTACCTCGGACGCTATGTCCGGAGGGACCGAGGCTCCCTCCTCTCACGAGGGGGACGAAAACGAGGACGAGTTGGAGGAGGAAGAAGATAACCCTCCTCTCAAAGGGAAAAAGAGGGCGTCCTCTGCTACCTCTTGAGCACTGCGTTGGTTTTCCCGTGAAGAGGAAAGGGTGATGCAGCAAAGTAGCGTAAGTATTTCCTTCAGTTTTTGAGAACCAAGGTATCAATCCAGTAGGAGACTACACGCAAGTCACCTCGCAGCTACACAAACAAATAAGAACCTCGCAACCAACGCGATAAAGGGGTTGTCAATCCCTTCACGGTCACTTATGAGAGTGAGATCCGATAGAGATAATAAGATAAATATTTTTGGTATTTT
>NW_021192029.1:0-1603 GCF_002162155.2 Triticum dicoccoides | reverse complement strand
AGGACCTCGTCCAACATTGCGTCGGTTGCCACCTCTTCGCCAACCAAAGCCATATGCCGCCCACTGCTCTCCAAACAATCCCCATAACTTGGCCCTTTGCGGTCTGGGGGCTCAATATGGTTGGACCCCTTAAAGGAGGAAGCCATAATAAAAAATACCTTTGGTCATGGTGGATAAATTCACCAAATGGATATAGGGCAAACCAGTTAAAACGGCCGAATCCGGACCAGTGATAGACTTCATATCAGGGGCCGTGCACCATTATGGTGTCCCCCACAACATCATCACCGATAATGGCTCCAATTTCATAGCCGATGAGGTGAAAACTTGGTGCGGCAACATGGGCATTAAGCTCGATTACGCCTCTGTCTATCACCCTCAAACAAACGGTCAAGTCGAACAAGCAAACAGTCTTATTATGAGCGGCATCAAACCTAGACTAGTGCGATCTCTGAAGGAATCAGACACGCACTGGGTCGAGGAGCTTGACTCCGTACTATGGGGGCTGCGGACCACGCCAAATCGCACTATCGGATACACACCCTTCTTCATGGTGTACGGCACAGAGGCGGTATTGCCCTGCGATATTATTCATGACTCACCTCGAGTGCGCATGTATGAAGAGAGAGAAGCCAAGCTTGATCGGCAGGACAGTTTAGATGCCTTGGAGGAGGAGCGCAACGTCGCAAAAGCCCGCTCCGCATTTTATCAGCAATAGGCTCACAGGTATCAAAGCAGAGAAGTATGGGCCAAAACTTATAACATTCGCGAACTCGTTCTACGCCTACCAGAGAAGAAAAAGGACAAGCTCAAGACCAAGTGGGAGGGTCCCTTCATCATTGTTAAAGTTCTCACCAGAGGAGCGTACTGCCTGCGTGATGCATCAGATAATCGACTCGAGCCGAACCCATGGAACGCGGCCAGACTCCGAAGATTCTACGCCTAGCGCCGAACTCTTTGTTTGTCTCCTTCCCTCCGCCTTTTTTTTACTTTTTAGTTATATCCTCTCTCTTTCTTTTTACGGCTCTAAGGCTTTAAGTGTGACTCGACTACACACTCGTGACGCGCTAATCCTCAAGCATGTGCGCTCATTATACCTGGGGGCTTCTTATACAGAAGCTTAATATAATTATCTTTCGGGCATCACGCCCACTGCATATGTGTCCCTTTCCCATATGTACCTTTTCTTCACCATTATATGCATCAATATGACTTAAGTTTTGGCCAAGCTGGGTTGCCTGGCTCCTGTGTTTATGCCCTACGTTCCCATTAGTTCGGCTAGGGCATAAGGGGAGCACCTCTGTGATTGTTACTGCCGGGTACTCAGGACATGTACCTCAGACTGGGTGAAGCCGAAAGCTAGCGTTCTTAAGGGAATATTCTGTCGGTGAACTAAAGATTTTTTTACCTATTACAATACAAAACCCCAGATGTTGAATATACTACGTCTTTGCTCGCAGTTCGGACATGCACATTAAGGCATGCATACCCAGGGAAAGGAACCCTTAACAGAATTATTCTCTCTGGAAAATGTTTCTTACTATCCATGTAATATAACATAGCTAGTTGGGTACTTGTCTGTTCAAGCAATTATGACCCCTAC
>NW_021192028.1:0-2262 GCF_002162155.2 Triticum dicoccoides | reverse complement strand
GGTTGTGTTCATGTCCGTGTAGAGCACCCGTACGATTGACCACGAGCGCCGCCAGCTCGCATCAACGACGCACTATGGGAATAACTTTTCGAGAAGCTTGAGGCTAAGGATGATGAGGCGCCGCATAAGCACGGCAATGCTGCGAAAAGAGGCATATGGCTCTGACTGCCAACGACAACGAGGCCGATGGCTCCTGTGCGGGGGTCATCAACCTCGCCTCCGACCAGGAGGAGTGGATTAGTTTTTTTAGTTGTTTTCAGATATCTTTTCCATTACGGAAAATCGATGTCTACCTTATTGGAGGGATAGGGTTGGATGGTCTTTCGTCCGGTCGGATGTCCGAACATGTCCATGGATATTCTGATGAGGTCAGTTTGGTGAGCTGCTTTGGAGGCGCACTAGGAATGAGATAGATACAAATCATCGAAATCCCTAGTATGGATGATGATTTTTTGACAAATCTAAGGTGGTGTTGCACCTCCGGCCCGTTGATGACATCATCCTCGTACAAGCAGACAGGCGGGGTAGGTAGGCTTGCTTGCTGGCACAAGCAAACGATCGGCCGGGCGAATGGATCGAAGGATTCAGACAAATGAAACCAAGCAGGCAAAGACTAGTCAGACACTTGCTTGGCACAACAAGCAGCGGATGGAATCGACAAATCTTGCCCTCGTTGTCATCTTCCTCCCGCCTCACCCTCTCAAGCGACGAGCAGAATGCGAGTGCTGACCTTGCTGGCTAGCGTCCTAGGTATGCAATTCCGGTTGCCATAGGCCAAGCCAATGTGACTGACTTCATGCCACTGGTCCCAAGCTGGGGGGGAGCTTGGCACCAACTGGACCAGTGGACCGATAGGTAACATTCATCTACGACAGTTCTGACCGAAGCCTTGTGGTCTCCATCTAGGCCCATAGCCATTCCAAAGCAAAAGTTGTCGCCTCCCTGTCACCGCGCAACCACCCATCCATCATCCATCCGCCGGGTCCCTACAGTACCTCTCTTCACCTTGACTTCAGCGGCCATGGCGGGGGCCGGACAACCTCGTGTCACCTCGGCTAGGTTCTACTTCCTTTGTCCGGAAATATTTATCATGAAAATAAATTAAAGAGGATGTATCTAGATGTATTTTAGTTCTAAATATATCTTTTTTTAATCCATTTTGATGACAAGTATTTTTGGATCAAGACGACCCCTTCGTCGACGCACCGTGTCTAGCACTGCACAACTTGTCAAACAAATGCAATCGATCAACACTCGAACCCCTGGCTGGCTCGCTCTATAAATACTCCACTGCTAAAGCCTGGCCAGCCAGGACGTACGACCATGGCGAGCAGGAGCAGCAGCATGGCGGCGGCGCTGGTCACCGCCGTGATGTGCCTGACGGCGAGCCGCGCGCAGGGGCAGCTGCAGGCACCACCTGCCCCAACGCCGAGGCCATCATCCGGTGCGCCGTCACAGCGGCCTTCGCGACCGACCCCGGCGTCGCCGCCGGGCTCATCCGGCCCCACTTCCACGACTGCTTCGTCGAGGTACGTGTCGCATAGGATCAGAAGCAGCTGCAGGCTGCGGAAAATGCCAACGGAGGCCGAGCTCCAGTGAGCTCGTTTTCAATTTTTATTTTTTTGAGCGCGAAAAATTCCAAATTTATATTTTGAACACACATGCTCATATATACTATGTATTTGCAAAATTTCACAGTATTATACGTTTACATGTGGCGTACAGGAAAAAGACAAATACACATTTTTAATGGGCCATTTATTTTAGTTATTGGGCCAGAAATTTGTTATTTTTGTACAGCCTACAAATCACAACATTTTTCGACGAAATTTAACACGTTCTTGCGGAATACATATAAGTTTTCATGCTATTTTTTTCAGATTTTTTTGCAACTTTTAAATATGCTTTTTGATTTTTTCAAAATACCGATTCATAACAATTCACCACCATTAGATTCATACCAATGTGTTGAGTGTACTTTCACATCATATAAATTTGTTATGAAATCTATTTATATTTGGTTATATAAAATTGGTAAAACTTTAAGAAGTTTAACTTCAGTTAACTCTAATATGCAGAGTAAATAAAAACAAGAGTAACATATACAACCAGATACTCAATAAATATAAGAGTGTTTAGATCACTAATGTAGTGATCTAAATGCTCTTATATTTCTTTACGAAGGGAGTAGGCAATAATATATTGGTTAGCTTTTACTCATGTTACAGCCTGCAGGTCAGAAATCGCACAAACTCATTACTG
>NW_021192027.1:0-1443 GCF_002162155.2 Triticum dicoccoides | reverse complement strand
AGATGGTGACTAAAGTCGGGTCAGCTCGATGAGTACCCGCAAGTGATTCTGATGAGGGGGCTGAAAGGACAGGTGGCTCCATCCCGGTAGAGGTGGGCCTGGGTTCCCGACGGCCCCCGACTGTTACTTTGTGGCGGAGCGACAGGGCAGGTTGAGACCACCTAGGAGACAGGTGGGCCTGGCCCTGTTCGGCGTTCGCGGATATTTAACACGCTTAACGAGATCTTGGTATTTGATCTGAGTTGGCTACGAGCCTATATGCACTAACCATCTACGCGGGAGTAGTTATGGGTATCCCGACGTCGTGGTATCAGCCGAAGCACTTCGTGACGTCAGCGACTGAGCGGCGCGCGCCGGGTTGGACTGCGTTAACGCAACTTCCTTTGTAATGGAGGTTGCTAGGTCTGCTCACCGGCCGCGTACGCAACGTGCAGGTGTGCTCAGGGCGATGGGCCCAGACCCCTGCGCGCTTAGGTTTAGACCGGCGTGCTGGCCTCTCTGTTGAGCCTAGGTGGGGCTGCGACGTGTTGATCTTTCGCGGCCGGGCATGACCCAGGAAAGTGTGTCCGGCCAAATGGGATCAAGCGTGCTGGGTAAGTTGGTGCACCCCTGCAGGGAAGTTAATCTATTCGAATAGCCGTGATCTTTGGTAACAGGACGACTTGGAGTTGTACCTTGACCTTATGACAACTAGAACCGAATACTTAATAAAACACACCCTTCCAAGTTCCACAGACAACCCGGTGATCGCTCTCTAACAGGGCGACGAGGAGAGGATCGCCGGGTAGGATTATGCTATGCGATGCTACTGGAGATGTTACTTGGAGATGCTACTTGGAGATGCTACTGGAGATGTTACTTGGAGATGCTACTTGGAGATGCTACTTGGAGATGCTACTTGGAGGACTTCAGTCTACTCTCTTCTACATGCTGCAAGACGGAGGCTGCCAGAAGTGTAGTCTTCGAAAGGACTAGCTATCCCCCTTTTATTCTGGCATTCTGCAGTTCAGTCCACAAATGATAGCCTTATTCCAGTTGATACCAATGCATACATATGTAATGTAGCTCCTTGCTTGCGAGTACTTTGGATGAGTACTCACGGTTGCTTTCTCCCTCTTTTCCCCCTATCCCTTCTACCTAGTTGTCGCAACCAGATGCTGGAGCCCAGGAGCCAGACGCCACCGTCGACGATGACTCCTACTACACCGGAGGTGCCTACTACTACGTGCTGCCCGCTGACGATGACCAGGAGTAGTTATGAGGATCCCAGGCAGGAGGCCTGCGCCTCTTTCGATCTGTATCCCAGTTTGTGCTAGCCTTCTTAAGGCAAACTTGTTTAACTTATGTCTGTACTCAGATATTGTTGCTTCCGCTGACTCGTCTATGATCGAGCACTTGTATTCGAGCCCTCGAGGCCCCTGGCTTGTATTATGATGCTTGTAT
>NW_021192026.1:0-1968 GCF_002162155.2 Triticum dicoccoides | reverse complement strand
AGTGATACTTCTTGCCATCATTGTTTATTCCTCGGTTCATGTGTTATTGTAACCGGAATGCCGACAAATGAATCATGGCGTGTGAAATCAATACTGCTAGCAACTCTATTGCTTGGTAGTTAAATGGACAATAACCTCATTCTTAACGTGTTGGTTCTTGAATCATCATTCTAAGATTGATTGTGCTACCTTGTCCATCTTCCTGGTGCACATTTCGATTGGTGAGTTAGGATTTTGTCAAGTCCTCGCTCATTTGATCATATCATCTTGCCCTGAAAAGCAAGATTGTTCTCGATCTTAGTAACATATTGGTGGTTCGTGATTTTCCGAATATCTTCTCGAAAGTATCACCAGGTTGTCACCTGACTGTTATGTTGAGCTCGTGATCAAGTTGGTTTATCCTGTAAACCACCCTTTCTCCAAGAATCTGTGTTGGATAACCCTGAGCTAGTTTGTTAAGCCAAACAACAACTTGGAGAGTTGGAAGATAAAAGCTTACCTGACTTAGTTCATTTCAAAGGGATATCCTTTGTATGAGTGTGTTGAAGAAAGTTGATATTTCAACGACTGACCCTCGTGATCAGTTAATGGACCTATCATCTTGTCCAACCTTTGATTTGGGTGTGGGCTATCCTCAAATCAAGTCAGAACCAACGATGTTCATAATGTTGTCTTACTCGTGGTTTTTCCTCGGGCATACACCATTATATTCTTTGGTCTGACCAATGCTATCACCGTGTTCACTTAACTATGGAATTCCTTTTAAAAGGAAACCCGGATGAATTGTTGTTGAGCCCATTGACAACATCCTTATCTCCTCCATGATTTTGTTGAACATTAAGCTAGTGTTGGAAACTTTTGAAAGCATTTCTTCATGCTAGTTCATGAAGCATATGTTCGGATGTAAGAAGTGACTTCCTCTAGTTCATGTGCATTTGATGCAAGTTGCCGCCATGGATTCGAGAAAGTCAATGTTGTTTCCTTTGGAATCATCCCAAATCAGTCATGCATACGTGCGAAGTATTCTGTGGTTCGGAGACTTGCAACCTCCATTCTATATGTGTCCCTAGCACACCAAGCCACCGATTGATTTGTTCAAGGAGAAGAAGTTCCTTCTTAAGAGCATGCCTTATGCAAGGACTTCGATATCCTTGTTGATGGTTTCCCCACCTGAACTCGGTAGTGTTTTATTATAAGACTACCACGTGGTCATGCTTTTCTGGGACAACGTGTTCACATGTTTGTAGCAGAACCAGCTCATGTTTTGGAGCTTACTATCGTAGTCCATTTCTCGAGAATCTCGCAACATCGTCTCATCGATTTGTGTTGCAAACTTTCATTTTTCTTTCTAGACTCGATGAGTCTGAATTATTCTAACACCAACCAGATCTGAATCTCAGGCAGATATGATGGTCGGGACATTTCCCAAGAACTATAATATTGGTCTCTCGATAACCGGTACAGTGGATGTCATGGCCAACACACCCAGCCGGAAGACCTATTATTGTAGTATCTTGATTGAGGAAGTTGGCCACCTCCCCATAAGGATTTCGTAGGGTTTTACTCCAATAAGTTACTCCTTATGGATTCTTGTGTTTCCGAAGTCCGACCTTTACTTGATGTTCTAGATACCAGACCATTTCAAGGAATGGGATACGCTAGTACATCAAGGAGAACATTAGAAGCGGAGTGTCAAATGTCTCTCGGTCGATCATCCAGATTTTGTTTCCTTAGCCTCGCTAAGGTAAAATCTGAGAAGGTGTTATCTTCCTTTGCATCTGCATCATCCATCATTATTCATCATGGTAGTATGTTGTGTTGCCAGGATCCTTGACACGGAGATTGGTAAACCCTGATGATTATGGAAATGCTCAAGTTCTTGAGAGCACGCGCAAGTGCTAGGTTTGATCGTCGGCATTAACTGTATAGTGCTCTCAGTTTCCTCGGCAATGCTATGACCTTTTCAAA
>NW_021192025.1:0-1819 GCF_002162155.2 Triticum dicoccoides | reverse complement strand
AATGACATAAGGGAAAGTCTCAATGAATTCAACCCATTTAGCATGTCTACGATTCAGTTTAGCTTGACTTTTAATATGTTTCAAAGATTCATGATCAGAATGTATAACAAATTCTTTGGGCCATAAATAATGTTGCCATGTTTCTAAAGTCCGAACAAGAGCATATAATTCTTTATCATAAGTAGAATAATTCAGACTAGGCCCACTCAATTTTTCAGAAAAGTATGCAACAGGTTTGCCATCTTGTAATAACACACCTCCTAATCCAATTCCACTAGCATCACATTCAAGCTCAAAAGTCTTATTAAAATCAGGAAGTTGGAGTAAAGGAGCATGTGTCAACTTATCTTTCAATACCGTGAAGGCTTCTTCCTGTGTGGTACCCCAAAGAAAAGGCACATCTTTCTTTGTAAGCTCATTGAGAGGTGCAGCAATGGTGCTAAAATCTCTCACAAAACGCCTATAGAATCCAGCGAGGCCAAGAAAACTCCTCACTTGTGTGACCGTTTTGGCCTGCGGCCAACTCTCAATAGCTTCAATCTTGGCTTTATCAACTTCAATTCCCTGTGGAGTAACAACATAGCCAAGAAAAGATACTCGGTCGCTGCAAAAGGTGCACTTCCGAAGGTTACCAAACAAACGTGCATCACGTAGAGCAATAAAAACAGCACGTAAATGTTCCAAATGTTCTTCCAAAGATCTGCTATAAATCAATATGTCATCAAAGTAAACTACCACAAATCGTCCAATGAAAGCACGTAAAACTTCGTTCATTAATCTCATGAAAGTACTAGGTGCATTAGTTAACCCAAAAGGCATGACTAACCACTCATATAATCCAAACTTAGTTTTAAATGCTGTTTTCCATTCATCTCCCAATTTCATACGAATTTGATGGTAGCCACTACGCAAATCAACTTTGGAGAATATTGTAGAGCCACTCAATTCATCAAGCATATCATCTAGCCTAGGAATAGGATGACAATAACGAATAGTAATATTATTAATGCCTCTACAATCAACACACATACGTGATGTACCATCCTTTTTCGGCACTAGAATAATAGGAACAGCACAAGGACTAAGGGATTCGCGTATATAACCTTTGTCGAGAAGCTCTTGTACTTGACGCAAAATCTCCTTCGTCTCCTCTGGATTGGTACGGTATGGTGCACGGTTTGGCAGTGAAGCACCGGGAATTAAGTCAATCTGATGCTCAATCCCTCGAATAGGCGGTAATCCCGGTGGCACGTCTTGTGGAAAAACGTCAGCGAACTCCTGCAAAATGTTAGTGACAGCAGGAGGCAAAGAGGAAGGCACGTCCTCGAATGAAAATAATGCCTCTTTGCACAAAAAAGCATAGCAAATAGATTTGCTAAAATCTAGCTCATCAATATCAGATTTGGTGGCAAATAAACATGCACTTTTCAATTTAATTTCAGAAGCAACACTAGATGGTTTATTATTAGGCTCCATTTGTTGCTCAAATTCTTTTGCCACAATCTGATTTTCACTCTTATTCTTCTCCTGTTGTGCTTTATTAGCTCTATTAATATCATCTTTCAAAATGGAATCAGGAGTCATAGGAAGCAAAGTAATATTTTTATCCTTATGAACAAGAGTATAGTGATTGTTTCTACCATGGTGTACAGAATTTTTATCAAATTGCCATGGTCTACCAAGTAATAAGGAACATGCTTGCATAGGTACCACATCACAATCAACATAATCAGCATATGTAGAGATACTAAAATGCACACGAACAATACGTGTTACCTTAACCTTGCCGCTGTTGTTGAACCATTGGATGTAGTAAGGA
>NW_021192024.1:0-8707 GCF_002162155.2 Triticum dicoccoides | reverse complement strand
GGATACAATCCGGCACCATCTGGAATTTCATTTGTCAGATTTGCACCCATGCCGTGCTTCGCAAAATGTTTATCTTTCGAAGTGTATATTACCAGAGGGGGTCTCCTTGGGCTCCCCTGCCGCGGCTAGTGCGGCCTCAAGTTGAGCTTTGCACTCTTCCAGCTCCTGGGATAGTAGGGAATTCTTTTCTGTAAGAACCTGCATAACAAATGATCCTTAAATCAGTTATTCTAACTGTTTCAAGTCTCGGGGGCTACTGGTATCTATATATAATTACCAAAATTTTCTTACCCGTATGTCTTTTACATATTGCTCCGTGGCTCTGGCTAGACCATTTTGAGCGGCACGGAGGTACGCATCTCCTGACTTGAAGGCATCTAATGCCTCTTGGGACAAACAAGCGTCGCGAAGAATTGTCCGGCGATGCCGGTGGTTCATGGCACTCTCCACCTCAGAGTTGGTGGCAGACAACCTGTCCACATCCTCCATCGGAGGAGTGCCCGATGCGCGCCTTGTGTTCGCCTCCGCCTCCGGACCAGGCTTTGGAGCTTGGCTGGTGGAGGCGCGATTGGCAGCCTCTCCGAATTTAGTCCGGCGAGGTCTCTTTGTCCTGAAGAGAGCACGAGTGTTAATGTGCCTTGAAGGTGTAACACCTGGGATAAGGGGGCGCGCCATACCTTTGCGCTGATGTCTCGGTCCGGACAGCACCTCTTTTCTGCCCACGGGGCCCTGCGGCCCCTCGTTGGCTTGTCGACGCAGGTTCGGCCTCCCGTCTCAGAAACCTCCCCTGCAAAGCTCGGTTGTAATCAGGAAACTGAAAACACGAGAGGGCGGACCCCTATTCAGGGTACTGGACTCCGATCTCAGTTACCTGGGAGGCCGGGATTAGCCCTGGGTAATCGGCTGTAATGGCCACCAAGGCATTGTCCTTGCTCAATTGATGGAACACTCCATCAATCAGCTCCACCGATAAGTCCAGATCCTCTTGAGAGTCCGGGTCGAGGGACCGTCCTGGGTCCTCGGGTTGTGGAGGATGGCTGTTTATTTCTTTAACAGCCTGGCGCAGTTCCTGCGTTGAAGTCGCTAGACTGAATATTTAACAATGGGGATGTAAAACGGATGGGCAAGATGCGACCACTTACCCAGCTTGGAGGATTGTACATAGAAAATCCACCCTTTGGGTCGACGCAGAGAAAATCCTCCTCTTCTCCCTTGTACAAAGCGGACAAGGTCTTTGTTAGAGCCGTAGCCGAATCCAGCCCCTTACGGCCGTAGCCGGTGGTGTCGTCCTCCCCCTTGAAGTCCCACGTGGGGTGGCCTCTATACTGTAGCGGCTGCACCCCTCGCATGATACATGCGGCCATGACCCCAATCATGGTCAGTCTGGAATGAGCTAACAATCTTATCCGGCCCATCAGGTAAATAACGTCCTTGTCACTTTCCCTCTAAGGGCTCCGTGGATGCCAACTTAGGCACTTCTTTAGTGGGGCACTGTCGAACTCAGGGAGGCCGATCCGGACAGGATCCGGCAGCGGGACGTCCTCTATGTAAAACCATTCCGAAGGCCAGTCCTCGGACGCCTTCTTTGGGGTTCCGGACAGATATCCGGTCCCGGCGATGCGCCATACTTCGGCTCCGCCCACTTGATACATTGACCCCTTCCGAGAACGGGGCACAAGGCAGAATAGCTCTTTCCACAGCCCGAAATGAGCCTCAACACCCAAAAACAGCTCGCAGAGGGCTACAAAGCCCGCGATATGCAATACGGAGGCGGGCGTAAGATTGTGTAGCTGGAGGCCATAGTACTCCAGTAGCCCCCGGAGAAACGGATGGATTGGAAATCTGATCCCTCTTATTAGATAAGGGACAAGGCATACCCGCTCTCCTTTGGAGGGATTGGGGGCACTCTCTGCTTGCTCTCCGCCATTATAGACGGAAAGACCGTCTCGAACCGGGACCATATAGGCTGGGGGGAGAAATCCCTTGGCCTGGAGCGTCACTAGCTCGCTGTGAGGGATGGAGCATCTCTCCCAATATCCAGGCTGAGGGCTGGAGGGGCGAGGGGAGGAGTTGCGATGGCTGGCCATGGTGGAATGGACCTTTGTCGGATGCGCTCTGATGAACACTCGCGAAGGGGAGGAGATGCGGTTTGGATCTAAATCCTCGTCCCCTTAAATGGGCGGCTCATTTTCGCGGCTAAGGGCGTGGATGTAAAAACACTCAGACTTTTCATATTCATTTGACACGTGGGAGACGGCCATTATTGGGCGTAGAAGCCAAGGAGCACAACATTTACAAGAAACCGGACTTTATTCAACAGGTACATGGAATTTGGAGGGGAACCCGCCTTGCAATGCCAAAGACAATCTGCGTGCCGGACTCATCGTCATTGAAGCCTGGTTCGGGGGCTACTGAGGGAGTCCTGGATTAGGGGGTGTTCGGATAGCCGGACTATACCGCCAGCCGGACTCCTGGACTATGAAGATACAAGATTGAAGACTTCGTCCCGTGTCCGGGAGGGACTTTCCTTGGCGTGGAAGGCAAGCTTGGCGATACGGATATGTAGATCTCCTACCATTGTAACCGACTCTATGTAACCCTAACCCTATCCGATGTCTATATAAACCGGAGGGTTTTAGTCCGTAGGACAACACATTCATACACAACAACCATACCATAGGCTAGCTTCTAGGGTTTAGCCTCTCTGATCTCGTGGTAGATCTACTGTTGTACTACCCATATCATCAATATTAATCAAGAAGGACGTAGGGTTTTACCTCCATCGAGAGGGCCCGAACCTGGGTAAACTTCGTGTCCCTTGCCTCCTGTTACTACCCGGCCTAGACGCACAGTTCGGGACCCCCTACCCGAGATCCGTCGGTTTTGACACCGACACTATGTTTCATGAAGATGATATTTTTTGTCCCCCAAGTTTTGATGAGCAAATTTATTATGATGAAAACATGCCTCCTATCTAAGATGATTATTGTGATGACACGTATGCTCTAAAGAATAATGATAACCATGAAACTTGTCATCTTGATCTTAATTCTCAATCACATGATAGTTATTTTGTTGAGTTTGCTCCCACTATTATTCATGAGAAGAATTTTTCTTGTGTGGAGAGTAGTAAAATTTCTATGCTTGTAGATCATGAAAAGAATGCTTTAGGTGCTGGTTATATTGTTGAATTCATTCATGATGCTACTGAAAAATTATTATGAGGGAGGAACATATGCTTGTAGGAATTGCAATAATATCAAGTTTCCTCTCTATGTGCTTAAAGTTTTGAAGTTATGCTTGTTTTACCCTCCTATGCTAGTTGATTATTGTTCCCACAAGTTGTTTGCTCACAAAATACCTATGCATAGGAAGTGGGTTAGACTTAAATATGCTAGTCATATTCTTCATGATGCTCTCTTTATGTTCAAATACTTATCCTTTATGTGAGCATCATTGAAATCATCATGCCTAGCTAGGGGCGTTAAACGATAGCGCTTGTTGGGACGCAACCCAATTTTATTTCTGTTCCTTGCTTTTTGTTCCTGTTTAGTAATGAATAATTCATCTAGCCTCTGTTTAGATGTGGTTTTATGCTTTTAATTAGTGTTTGTGCCAAGTAGAACCTTTGGGAAGACTTGGGGGAAAGTCTTGTTGATCATGCTGTAAAAAACAGAAACTTTAGCGCTCACGAGAATTGCTGCCATTTTTATTTTTAGAGTGCTATTTAGTTAATTCTTTTTGCAGATGATTAATAGATAAATTCATCAGGTCCAGCAATTTATTTGAGAATTTTATGAGTTCCAGAAGTATACGTTTGATCCATATTACTACAGACTGTTCTGTTTTTGACAGATTCTATTTTCGATGTGTTGTTTGCTTATTTTGATGAATCTATGAGTAGTATCGGAGGGTATGAACCATAGATAAGTCGGAATACAGTAGGTTTAACACCAATATAAATTAAGAATGAGTTCATTACAGTACCTCGAAGTGGTGATTTATTTTCTTATACTAACGGAGCTTACGAGTTTTCTACTTTAAGTTTTATGTTGTGAAGTTTTCAAGTTTTGGGTAAGTATTCGATGGACTATGGAACAAGGAGTGGTAAGAGCCTAAGCTTGGGGATGCCCCGGAAGGCATCCCCTCTTTCGTCTTCGTTCATCGGTAACTTTACTTGGAGCTATATTTTTATTTGCCACATGATATGTGTTTTGCTTGGAGCGTCAATTTATTTTGTTAAGATTTGCTTGCTGTTATTTAGAACTATGTTTTGCATCTTTTATTTCAATAAAAGTGGCATTGATAGCCTTTACTATGCCTATGTTACAAGTATACATGTCGCTGTTTGAAAACAGAAAGTTTACCGCTGTTGCAATAATTCCCTAGAAAAGTCAGAATGTGATAAAATGTTGAAACCTTTTGCATATTAAGCTCTGATAAAATTACTACAGTGTGAATTTTCTTTCATAATTTTTGGAGCTAGGTAAGTATGGATGTTGCAGCATTCTTTACAGACCATCCTGTTTAGGCAGATTGCTGTTATGTTTGCATTGTTTGCATATGTCTGCTTCTTTAATGATTCTATTTGAGGATAGGACTATTAAATATGCAGAGGCATTTAGTATGCAATGTTGAATAATAATTTTAGTGATTTGCTACAGTAGAGTATGATAAGGTTTTGCAATGGTTTATACTAACTTATCTCAGGAGTCCTTGTTGAGTTTTATGTGGATGAAGCTTTTGAGATTTAGGGAGACCTTGATATGAGAGGAATTAAGGAGACACAAAAGCTCAATCTTGGGGATGCCCAAGGCACCCCAAGATAATATTTCAAGAAGTCTCAAGCGTCTAAGCTTGGGGATGCCCCGGTTGGCATCCCACCTTTCTTCTTCAACAACTATCGGTTAGTTTCGGTTGATCCTAAGTTTTTGCTTCTTCACATGATGTTTGCCATTCTTAGAATGTCATTTTATTTTGCTTTGCTTTCTGTTTGAATAGAATACCAAGATCTGAAATTATTAAATGTTAGAGAGTCTTCACATAGTTGCATAATTATTCAACTACTCATTGATCCTCACTTAAATCTTTTGGAGTAGTTTGTCATTTGCTCTAGTGCTTCACTTATATCTTTTAGAGCATGGTGGTAGTTTTATTTTGAAGAAATAGATGAACTCTCATGCTTCACTTAGATTATTTTGAGAGTCTTAAATAGCATGGTAATTTGCTTAAAATCCTAATATGCTAGGTATTCAAGAATAATAAAATTCTCTTATGAGTGTGTTGAATACTATGAGAAGTTTGATACTTGATAATTGTTTTGAGATATGGAGATGGTGATATTAGTGTCATGATAGTTGAGTAGTTGTGAATTTGAGAGATACTTGTGTTGAAGTTTGTGATTCCCGTAGCATGCACGTATGGTGAACCGTTATGTGATGAAGTCGGAGCATGACTTATTTATTGATTGTCTTCCTTATGAGTGGCGGTCGGGGACGAGCGATGGTCTTTTCCTACCAATCTATCCCCCTAGGAGCATGCGCGTAGTACTTTGTTTCGATAACTAATAGATTTTTGCAATAAGTATGTGAGTTCTTTATGACTAATGTTGAGTCCATGGATTATACGCACTCTCACCCTTCCACCATTGCTAGCCTCTCTAGTACCGCGCAACTTTAGCCAGTACCATAAACCCACCATATACCTTCCTCAAAACAGCCACCATACCTACCTATCATGGCATTTCCATAGCCATTCCGAGATATATTGCCATGCAACTTTCCACCGTTATGTTTATTATGACACTCTCCATCATTGTCATATTGCTTTGCATGATCATGTAGTTGACATCGTATTTGTGGCAAAGCCACCGTTCATAATTCTTTCATACATGTCACTCTTGAGTCATTGCACATCCCGGTACACCGCCACAGGCACTCATATAGAGTCATATCTTGTTCTAAGTACCGAGTTGTAATTCTTGAGTTGTAAGAAAATAAAAGTGTGATGATCATCATTATTAGAGCATTGTCCCAGTGAGGAAAGGATGATGGAGACTATGATTCCCCCACAAGTCGGGATGAGACTCCGGACGAAAAATAAATAAAAGAGGCCAAAGAAGCCCAAATAAAAAAGAGAAAAAAAGAGGCCATAAAAAAAGAGAAAGGCCCAAATAAAAAAAATGAGAGAAAAAGAGAGAAGGGGCAATGCTACTATCCTTTTACCACACTTGTGCTTCAAAGTAGCACCATGATCTTCATGATAGAGAGTCTCCTATGTTGTCACTTTCATATACTAGTGGTAATCTTTCATTATAGAACTTGGCTTGTATATTCCAATGATGGGCTTCCTTAAAATGCCCTAGGTCTTCGTGAGCAAGCGAGTTGGATGCACACCCACTAGTTTCTTTTGTTGAGCTTTCATACACTTATAGCTCTAGTGCATCCGTTGCATGGCAATCCCTACTCACTCACATTGATATCTATTGATGGGCATCTCCATAGCCCATTGATACACCTAGTTGATGTGAGACTATCTTCTCCTTTTTGTCTTCTCCACAACCACCATTCTATTCCACTATAGTGCTATATCCATGGCTCACGCTCATGTATTGCGTGAAGATTGAAAAAGTTTGAGAACATCAAAAGTATGAAACAATTGCTTGGCTTGTCATCGGGGTTGTGCATGATTTAAATATGTTGTGTGGTGAAAATGGAGCATAGCCAGACTATATGGTTTTGTAGGGATAACTTTCTTTGGCCATGTTATTTTGAAGAGACATAATTGCTTAGATAGTATGCTTGAAGTATTATGATTTCTATGTCAAAATGAACTTTTGTCTTGAATCTTTCAGATCTGAATATTCATATCACAAGTAGGAAGAATTACATTGAAATTATGCCAACTAGCATTCCACATCAAAACTTATCTTTTTTTATCATTTACCTACTCGAGGACGAGCAGGAATTAAGCTTGGGGATGCTTGATACGTCTCCAATGTATCTATTATTTTTGATTGCTCCATGCTATATTATCTACTATTTTGGGCAATATTGGGGTTTATTATCCACTTTTATATTATTTTTGGGACTAACCTATTAACCGGAGGCCCAGCCCAGATTTGCTGTTTTATGCCTATTTCAGTGTTTCGAAGAAAAGGAATATCAAACGGAGTCAAAACGGAACGAAATCAACTAGAGAAGTTATTTTTGGAAGGAAACCTACCGGATAGACTTGGACCCTACGTCAGAAGATAAAGGAGGAGCTCACGAGGGTAGGGGGCGCACCCACCCCCCTGGGGAGCTCCCCCCTGCCTCGTGGCCCCTTCCTCGGTCCACCGACGTACCTCCTGCACTCATATATACCTACGTAACCTAAAACTTCCAGAAGAGAGAATAGATCGAGAGTTCCGCCGCCAGAAGCCTCCGTAGCCACATAAAACCAATCTAGACCCGTTCCGGCACCCTGCCGGAGGGGGCAATCCTTCTCCGGTGGCCATCTTCATCATCCCGATGCTCTCCATGACAAGGAGGGAGTAGTTCTCCCTCGGGGCTGAGGGTATGTACCGGTAGCTATGTGTTTGATCTCTCTCTCTCTCGTGTTCTTGATTTGGCACGATCTTGATGTATCATGAGCTTTGCTATTATAGTTGGATCTTATGTTTCTCCTCCCCCTCTTCTCTCTTGTAACGAATCGAGTTTCCCCTTTGAAGTAATCTTATCGGATTGAGTCTTTAAAGATTTGAGAACACTTGATGTATGTCCTGCCGTGGATATCTGTGGTGACAATGGGATATCACGTGATTCACTTGATGTATGTTTTGGTGATCAACTTGCGGGTTCCGCCCATGAACCTATGCATAGGGGTTGGCACACGTTTTCATCGTGATTCTCCGGTAGAACTTTGGGGCACTCTTTGAGGTACTTTGTGTTGGTTGAATAGATGAATCTGAGATTGTGTGACGCATATCGTATAATCATACCCACGGATACTTGAGGTGACATTGGAGTATCTAGGCGACATTAGGGTTTTGGTTGATTTGTGTCTTAAGGTGTTATTCTAGTAAGAACTCTAGGGCTGTTTGTGACACTTAGAGGAATAGCCCAACGGATTGATTGGAAAGAATAACTTTGAGGTGGTTTCGTACCCTACCATAATCTCTTCATTCGTTCTCTGCTATTAGTGACTTTGGAGTGACTCTTTGTTGCATGTTGAGGGATAGTTTTATGATCCAATTATGTTAGTATTGTTGAGGGAACTTATACTAGATAAAGTATGAACCCTAGGCCTTATTTCCACACATTGTAATACCGTTTACGCTCACTTTTATCATTCGTTACCGTGCTGTTTTTATTATTCTAGTAGGAGGCCACACGCAAGTCCCTCGTACCTACACGGTCACTTACGAGAGTGAGATCTGATAGAGATGATAAAATAGTATTTTTGGTATTTTTCTGATAGAGATTAAAAGCAAAGATTGCAAAATAAAAGGTAATAGAAATAGCTTGTTGACGAAAGATTAATATGATGGAGAATAGACCTGAGGGCCATATGTTTCACTAGTGGCTTCTCTCAATATAGCATAAGTATTACGGTGGGTGAACAAATTACTGTCGAGCAATTGATAGAAAAGCGAATAATTATGAGAATATCTAGGAATGATCATTTATATAGGCATAACGTCTGTGACAAGTAGACCGACTCCTGC
>NW_021192023.1:0-1453 GCF_002162155.2 Triticum dicoccoides | reverse complement strand
TGTTACTAAATAATTATTTTAATTATTTCAATTTTGGTCAAATCTGGTCAAACTGTGGTCAACTGTGGTCAAACTGTGGTCAAACAATGGTCAAACTAATTATTCAAGAAATATTAGTGTTACTAAATAATTATTGTTTTTTAAAACAATAGTTTCAAACTCAAACAGTGAAATGTGTCACTTCATGCTCAAGCAAAATTCCTGAAGGTTAATAGGATTGACATCTTATTATTGTCAGGAAAACAACAAGTGCAGACTTGGAGCGTGGGAGAATAGAACCCGGAAGTTAAGCGTGCTTGGGCTGGAGTAGTGAGAGGGATGGGTGACCGGTTGGGAAGTTAGATGATTTGGAATGATGAGGGGTGATAAAAGAATAAATTGAGAAGTGATGAGGGGTGGTGATTAGAGACTAGAGGTTAAAATAATTCAGAAATTTGAAAAAAAAAATTCAATATTTTTTTTCAAAAACCTGTGGCGGCCTTTAGTCGCGGTTAGCCACAAGAACCGGGACTAAAGACTTTTGTCGCGGTCCGTAAGAGCCGCGGCTAAAGGGGGGGGGGGTCTTTAGTCGCGCTTATTTAGTCCCGGTTGCACAGCCGGGACTAAAGGCTGTTGCGAACCGGGACTAAAGGGCTTTTTTCTACCAGTGTGAAGACGGCGTTTATTATGTACTTTGAAGAAATAAGCATCTTTTGAGAGTAAATCTTTCATTACAGGTCGGCGCATCAATGTGTACCTTGAAGTGGATGGAAGCATGGTCGATCGTGAGTTCCACAACATTTAGCACAAGGAAACGAGTGGGCGCTAAAACAAAGACATTAATTGACACCACACCAGAAAATGTTGAGGAGACGAGGTCGGGGTGGAAATGGAGCTCATAGTGGGTTGGCATAGCAAAACGCGGGAGTCGAAGCTTTCCACGGAACTGGTCAGGTGAGTCAGCTGTGATTGCTAGAATGGGCATGGGGACGGCCATAGGCACACCAGGAGTTCTTTCAAGATTTGCTCCCTGCATACATATGGGAAAAAGACAAAAAGACAAAGTAAGTTTATACTCAATTGAGTAACTTACACAAAACCCCAAACGTTGTGGTATCAGTAATGAGAAACCCAACGTTTTCTTGTTTGTATCATTAAACCCAAAAGTTTCATTGCACAAGCGTTTGGTGATGTAGGCAAAGAAGAAGCAACCACAGCTGGTACGTGCTTATTGAAAGAGCAGCTAATTCAAACATGCTTTAGGTGCAGATTTTAGGTGATTTTGGACTGGGACATTTATTACAAACTGATGTAAGGTTTAGAATTTGCAATAAAACTGGCCCCAAATTAACAGTTAATTGATGCTAAGTCTAGTAGGTATATTTCCTTGTTATAGTACTGGCCTAATATATGAAGTTCCCCTAATATATGAAGTTCCGCCAAATTTGGTCTGCACAGTTTGACTTTATGCCAA
>NW_021192022.1:0-1406 GCF_002162155.2 Triticum dicoccoides | reverse complement strand
AAAATATATCCCATATATTATGAATATAATTCCAAATTCAAATACAATAATGATTTAAATTCAGTGCTCAAAATATTCCTCAAATGTTCATTATTTTTGGTTTGGTGCAAAACCCTTGCCAAAATATAACCAACATTATTTAAGGCCATTTTGGAACATTGAATGCATTTTCCCAGGGTTCTTTGCCCCTCTTTTATTTAAGTTCTTGAGGCTTCCAAAATTCCTCAGTTCAAGTTTCAAAAATTTAAACATGATGCAAGCAAGATGCAACACTAGACAGCACCAGAAGCTAGGGATGTGACAACTCACCCCCACTAAACAAGAATCTCGTCTCGAGATTCAAGCGTAGGGTAGGATAAAGGGGAAACGCAAACTAGTACAATCTTCACGATCCAGGGTGCACTTCAGTTGAACGTTGATTCATTCACCATCATTGTCTTGATGTCTTGTTCTGAGAACTCCAGCTAGTCATGACAACGAAAGGAAAGGAAAGACCCTAAAAGAATCATTCTTCCCGAAGGTCGAACAACTCAGGATTAACTCACGGAATGAGACATAGCAACATCTCTCAAGCTGAGAGACGAAGCAGACCTCTAGAGGAATGGAGGGGAACAGATGATGAGGGTTCACTAGGTGGACAACTATTTCAGACTTAAGAATGTGGTGACCGGTTGTCAACGTAGCGAGGAGTTGAGTTGCCATGATACCACAACGAGACACCTTAGAGAAGGTGACTCGTAGAAATATCCCCTTAAGTGGCAAGAAGAATTACCTTTGATATAGAGATCATTGAGACTCTCTATATCAGCCTAAGGCAAATCACAGCAATCGATTGGCGGGGGTCGGTAGAATGGCATACTCGGACTTGGATGATGTGGATTACCTTGTTGAAGACAACATAATAGATGATTTTGCTTATCACCGGAAATGGAAGAGACCCATGGTAGAATGACACATTGGCGGTGCAAGCTGGGAACAAAATGCAAATGCTGGGAATGATTCTGGTAACTGGGGAAGAACCCAACAATAGAGAGTGAATTCACTGTTTGAATAGGTCATAGCATTGCCGAGGAAACTGAGAGCAAACCCAGTTAGTGCCGATGATAACACGTAGCGCTGGTGCGTGCTCTCAAGAACTTGAGCATTTCCATATTCATCAGGGTTTTACCAATATCCGTGTCAAGGATCCTGGCAACACAACTTGCTACCACGATGAATGATGATGGACGATGCAGATGCAAAGGAAGATAACACTTCTCAGATTTCATCTTAGCGAGGCCAAGGAAATAAAATCTGGATGATCGACCGAGAGACATTTAGCACTCCGCTTCTAATGTTCTCCTTGATGTGCTAGTGTAACCCATTCATAGATATGGTTTGATATCTAGAACATCAAGTAAAAGGTC
>NW_021192021.1:0-1790 GCF_002162155.2 Triticum dicoccoides | reverse complement strand
AGCGGAAGATCGTACTTCGTGGATGCCATGAATCGATTAATCTGTGTGCACAAAGTAGTACAAGCCGGTAGAAAAAATTCTTGACAGAATTAATATGAGGAGCAAACAAAACAGAGTAAATAGCACCTGATAGTCGCTGGACAGTGGACGTAGCGATTGAACAGAGAACAAAAAATCTGATCTATAGATCAGCCTCGGTGTCCACGTGAGTAGTAGTAGTACTCAACTAGTACTAGCAGGTCACGAAGTAGAATAGTACTAGCACTAGGTACTGTAACCTTGTAATCTCACGCGAGTAGGAGCAGCAGCAGCTTGGTAGGCTTGACGTGATGCAGCAGACAAGCAAATCGATTGTACCTCAGGACTTGATCCTTCACGGTAGCAGCAGCGTAGCAGCCTCGGGACTTGAACGAGCATCAACAGCGGCAACTCGGCGGCTTGAAAACCTGTACGAAGCAGCAGCGACTCGGTGGATCGTACAAGGACGGCTGCAACTTGTAGCGATTTGTACGCGTGCGTACAAATAGAGCTTCTGTCGGTCTCGGCTTTTTAGGCGAATTGATCCAGCTCCGGATTTGAGGGATCGCCAGAGAGGCAGAGACGCGTGCAGCGGTGCACACGTCGGAACCCTAATCTCCCGTCTCAAATCTTGTATATGAACTTTAGTTCTGTATACCACTTGTTAGATAATAACGAGAAATAAACGAGACAAAGAGAGATGGATTTTTACATGGAAACCCTTGCGGGAGAAAACCATGGACGCACGAAGGTGCAATCACTATGAGGAGGAGTATTACAAGCACGAGACGACAGGCCGTCTGAGGTGCGACTACATGGGGTATATAAGACGACAATACATGAGAGTCCTTGTAAGACAAGTAAACGAGTTGTACTCGTACGCGTCGACGTCAACGCAAAGGCCCACACCGTATTTACTACGTCTAGTCCAATTCGGTACTAGAATTTAGATCATAATTTAACAGCATGGGAACGGGCATTTAGTACCGTTGGTATTTCACGTTATCTGCTTGTAGAGTCAGTTTACAAGTTTTTGCGGGATACCTCAGTCTGGGTTTTTTTCGTCTGGTTTTTTCTCAACCGGTTTTTTCCGTCCCATCACCCCCACACCAACCCACCGAACCCCACCCACCGAACCCAGACCATGCACGTAGACAAAGAAAACAACGTCCTGCCGCCGATCAGGATCGGCCTGCCGTCGAACCTCATACCCTGCACCGGGTCTCGCCGCCTGAGTCCATCTGGATCGCCGCCTGAGTCCATCTGGATCTCGCCGCCCGAGTCCATCTAGATCTGCGCACTCCACAGCGTCGCCGCCGCGGAACCACTCGACAGCGCCGCCGCCACGGAACCACTGGACAGCGCCGCCGCCGCGGAACCACGACAGCGATATCGGAGTTCCCGTCGGCGACGCTGTACGGATTCAACCCCAGGTATGAACACACAGGCTTTATTTGTTATGTATACGTGTACAGATCATAACATACACAACTCTCCACAAATGTAATACATGATAACTTCGGCGGAACATATACAACTTTCGGTTAATCTATACATGACAGGCAGAACCAACTATTATAATGATCCTTTGTTTAATCTATAGAACCGGTCCACAACAGTAAGTTTTTTTTTAGGGAAAAGCCAATTTATTAATCAAAGTCCACAAAAGGTGGGATACAAACTTGGTCATGGGGCTGGCCAAGCCACACATGACGTCCCTTAGAAAGGGAAAGAGCATACCTTGCTAGTCTATGAGCTTCAACATTAACTAA
>NW_021192020.1:0-951 GCF_002162155.2 Triticum dicoccoides | reverse complement strand
GAGGCGGTCATTGAAAGAATCCTTCAGTCGCTCCCACCGAGCTACAAGAGCTTTGTGATGAACTACAATATGCAGGGGATGGTGAAAACTATTCCTGAAGTATTTTCAATGCTGAAGTCAGCAGAGGTAGAAATCAAGAAAGAACATCAAGTGTTGATGGTCAATAAAACCACCAAGTTCAAGAAGGGCAAGGGTAAGAAGAACTTCAAGAAGGACAGCAAAGATGTTGCCGCGCCCGGTAAGCCAGTTGCCGGGAAGAAGTCAAAGAATGGACCCAAGCCTGAGACTGAGTGCTTTTATTGCAAAGGGAAGGGTCACTGGAAGCGGAACTGCCCCAAATATTTAGCGGACAAGAAGGCCGGCAACACTAAAGGTATATTTGATATACTTGTAATTGATGTGTACCTTACCAGTACTCGTAGTAACTCCTGGGTATTTGATACCGGTGCCGCATGCGCTCAAACTAAAGATAAATTGCCCAGTTATACTGTTGAGAAATATTGATCCAGCTAATGGGTTGTTGGAAATATGCCCTAGAGGCAATAATAAAAGGATTATTATTATATTTCCTTGTTTATGATAATTCTCTATTATTCATGCTATAATTGTATTATCCGGAAATCGTAATACACGTGTGAATACTTAGACCACAACATGTCCCTAGTGAGCCTCTAGTTGACTAGCTCGTTGATCAACAGATAGTCATGGTTTCCTGACTATGGACATTGGATGTCATTGATAACAGGATCACATCATTAGGAGAATGATGTGATGGACAAGACCCAATCCTAAGCATATCACAAGATCGTGTAGTTCGTTTTGCTAGAGCTTTTCCAATGTCAAGTATCTTTTCCTTAGACCATGAGATCGTGTAACTCCCGGATACTGTAGGAGTGCTTTGGGTGTACCAAATGTCTCAACGTAACTGGGTGACTATAAAGGTGCACTACA
>NW_021192019.1:0-1235 GCF_002162155.2 Triticum dicoccoides | reverse complement strand
TGCTAGGCTTAGGATTGGGTCTTGTCCATCACATCATTCTCCTAATGATGTGATCCCGTTATCAACGACATCCAATGTCCATGGTCAGGAAACCGTAACCATCTATTGATCAACGAGCTAGTCTACTAGAGGCTTACTAGGGACATGGTGTTGTCTATGTATCCACACATGTATCTGAGTTTCCTATCAATACAATTATAGCATGGATAATAAACGATTATCATGAACAAGGAAATATAATAATAACTAATTTATTATTGGCTCTAGGGCATATTTCCAACAGTCTCCCACTTGCACTAGAGTCAATAATCTAGTTCACATCGCCATGTGATTAACACTCACAGGTCACATCGCCATGTGACCAACATCAAAAGAGTTTACTAGTGTCACTAAACTAGTTCACATCATCATGTGATTAAGACTCAATGAGTTCTGGGGTTTGATCATGTTTTGCTTGTGAGAGAGGTTTTACTCAACGGGTCTGAACCTTTCAGATCCGTGTGTGCTTTGCAAATTTCTAGGTCATATTGTAAACGCTGCTTCCATGCTCCACTTGGAGCTATTCCAAATGGTTGCTCCACTATACGTATCCGGTTTGCTACTCAGAGTCACTCGGATAGGTGTTAAAGCTTGCACCGACGTAACCCTTTACGCCGAACTCTTTATCACCTCCATAATCGAGAAACATGTCCTTATTTACTCCAAGGACAATTTTAACCGCTGTCCAATGATCCATTCCTGGATCATTCTTGTACCCCTTGACTGACTCATGGCAAGGCACACTTCCGCTGCGGTACTCAGCATAGCATACTGTACAGCCTACGTCTAAGGCATAGGGGACGACCTTCGTCCTTTCTCTCTTTTCTGCTGTGGTCGAGCTTTAAGTCTTAACTTTATACCTTACATCTCAGGCAAGAACTCCTTCTTTGACTGATCCATCTTGAATACCTTCAAGATCATGTCAAGGTATGTGCTCACTTGAAAGTACTATTAAGCATTTTGATCTATCTTATAGATCTTGATGCTTATTGTTCAAGTAGCTTAATCTAGGTTTTCACTTGAAAAACACTTTTCAAATAACCCTATATGCTTTACAGAAAATTCTACATCATTTCTGACCATCAATATGTCAACAACATATACTCATCAGAAATTCTATAGTGCTCCCACTCACTTCTTTGGAAATACAAGTTTCTCATAAACTTTGTATAAACAAAAATCTTTGATCATCTTAT
>NW_021192018.1:1112-1877 GCF_002162155.2 Triticum dicoccoides | reverse complement strand
ATATAGAAATCAACATAGAAGTACCTGGCCCAGATTGACCAAACGAAAAGGACTAAACCAAAGCAAGAAAAGGACGGAATCCTTCCTTTAGTTTGCTCATTCGCTTAATTAGTTGCATCGAAGATCTAGACAGGAGGTCCTGTATTCAATTCCCACAATGTTGATTTATTTTGACCCAATTATTTTTCGCGGTCTCTATGAATGCCCATAAAAGGCCCATCAACATAGAAGTACCTGGCCCAGATTGACCAAACGAAAAGGACTAAAACAAACCAAGAATACCTATTCCCTTTAATAGTAGGATAATTCCTTTTTTAATTTAGTAGCCCCAACACATTGAAGCCTATGGATCCTTCCTTTCAAAATAGAAATCAACAAAGAAGTACCTGGCCCAGATTGACCAAACGAAAAGGACTAAACCAAACCAAGAATACCTATTCCCTTTAATAGCAGGATAATTCCTTTTTTTAATTTAGTAGCCCCAACACATTGAAGCCTATGGATCCTTCCTTTCAATATAGAAATCAACATAGAAGTACCTGGCCCAGATTGACCAAACGAAAAGGACTAAACCAAACCAAGAAAAGGACGCAATCCTTCCTTTAGTTTGCTCATTCGCTTAATTAGTTACGTCGAAGATCTAGACAGGAGGTCCTGTGTTCAATTCCCACGATGTTGATTTATTTTGACCCAATTATTTTTCGCGGTCTCTATGAAAGCCCATAAAAGGCCCTTCAACATAGAAGTACCTGACCCAGTTTGACC
>NW_021192018.1:772-1102 GCF_002162155.2 Triticum dicoccoides | reverse complement strand
ATAGAAGTACCTGGCCCAGATTGACCAAACGAAAAGGACTAAACCATACCAAGAAAAGTACGCAATCCTTCCTTTAGTTTGCTCATTCGCTTAATTAGTTACATAGAAGATCTAGACAGGAGTTCCTGTGTTCAATTCCCACAATGTTGATTTATTTTGACCCAATTATTTTTCGCGGTCTCTATGAAAGCCCATAAAAGGACCATCAACATAGAAGTACCTGGCCCAGATTGACCAAACGAAAAGGACTAAACCTAACCAAGAATACCTATTCCCTTTAATAGTAGGATAATTCCTTTTTTAATTTAGTAGCCCCAACACATTGAAGCC
>NW_021192018.1:0-762 GCF_002162155.2 Triticum dicoccoides | reverse complement strand
CGCAATCCTTCCTTTAGTTTGCTCATTCGCTTATTTAGTTACATCAAAGATCTAGATAGGAGGTCCTGTGTTCAATTCCCACAATGTTGATTTATTTTGACCCAATTATTTTTCGCGGTCTCTATGAAAGCCCATAAAAGGCCCATCAACATAGAAGTACCTGGCTCATATCGACCAAACAAAAAGGACTAAACCAAACCAAGAATACCTATTCCCTATTATAGTAGGATAATTACTTTTTTAATTCAGTAGCCCCAACACATTGAAGCCTATGGATCCTTCCTTTCAATATAGAAATCAACATAGAAGTACCTGGCCCAGATTGACCAAACGAAAAGGACTAAACCAAACCAAGAAAAGGATGCAATCCTTCCTTTAGTTTGCTCATTCGCTTAATTAGTTACATCGAAGATCTAGACAGGAGGTCCTGTGTTCAATTCCCATAATGTTGATTTATTTTGACCCAATTATTTTTCGCGGTCTCTATGAAAGCCCATAAAAGGCCCATCAACATAGAAGAACCTGGCCCAAATTGACCAAACGAAAAGGACTAAACCAAACCAAGAATACCTATTCCCTTTAATAGTAGGATAATTCCTTTTTAAATTTAGTAGCCCCAACACATTAAAGCCTATGGATCCTTCCTTTCAATATAGAAATCAACATAGAAGTACCTGGCCCAGATTGAGCAAACGAAAAGGACTAAACCATACCAAGAAAAGGACGCAAACCTTTCTTTAGTTTGCTCATTCGCTTAGTTAG
>NW_021192017.1:0-1731 GCF_002162155.2 Triticum dicoccoides | reverse complement strand
ACATTTAGAAAATTTGGCATAAAGGCGATGCTCTCGAAGTTTCTGCAACACTAGCCTTAGATGTTCGGCATGTTCTTCCTCGTTCTTGGAGTAGATGAGTATATCATCGAGGTAAACCACGACGAATTTATCCAAATACTCCATGAAGATTGAGTTCATTAACCGAGAAAAGGTGGCTGGAGCGTTGGTTAAACCGAAGGACATGACGGTGTACTCGTATTGGCCATAACGAGTAACAAAGGCCGTTTTAGGAATGTCCCCGTTTCTGATTTTGATTTGATGGTAGCCCAACCTCAAATCCATCTTGGAGAAGACTGAGGATCCAGCGAGCTGATCATACAGGTCATTGATCCTGGGAAGTGGATATTTGTTCTTGATTGTGACCAAATTGACAGGTCGGTAATCTACAACCATCCGGTCCGTACCATCCTTCTTCTTGACGAATAGGACGGGGCAAGCCCACGGAGATGAACTAGGGCGGATGAAACCCTTTTTCAAGGACTCATCGAGTTGTTTCTTAAGCTCAGCTAGTTCTAGTGGTGCCATCTTATAGGGTCTTCTAGCAATCGGAACGGTTCCTGGAATGAGGTCTATTACGAACTCAACATCCCTGTCAGGTGGAACACCTGGCAATTCCTCTGGGAAAACATCCGGAAAGTCACGGACCACCGGAATGTCCTCAAGGTCTGGCAAAGGGCTGGCGTTAAGAGAATATAATTGTCGCTTGGCTATTCGGGTCAAGACATTGACTATCTTCCCCGAAGGATGGGTGAGTTGAACAGTCCTAGAGAAGCAATCAATTTTGGCTTGATGAGCTGACATCCAGTCCATACCCAAAATGATATTAATATCTGAAGATTTAAGGGCTATCAAAGACGCGAGGAAAACAAGTCTGTCGACTTGGATTTCATTTCCATGGCTTACTCTAGAAGTTTGCCATTTGGATCCCGGAGTTTGAATTACCATAGAGGTTGGCATATCACCGAATGTGACGTTATGCAAACGAGCATAATTTTCAGATATAAAAGAATGAGAGGCTCCTGTATCGAAAAGAACAGATGCCGGGTGGCAATTGACAAGAAGCGTACCGAGAACGACGTTGGGATCCTCTTGAGCTTCTTCGGCAGAGATACAGTTGACATGGCCACGTGAGGCGGTGACCGGCTTGGCGTGGAATATTTTTCCTGTCGGCTTGCCACGACCAACAGCTTTAGCAGATTGATTGGGGTTGGTCTGGGGACACTCACGCATATAGTGGCCAGATTCCCCACACTTGAAACAAGTCACGGAACTGGTACGTGGAGGAGCATTGTTGGTTGGACCCCCATAGGGCTTGGCCGGTGCAGACTGTTGAACGGGGCGAGGCGCCTGGAAGGATGGCCTCGGTGTGAACCTGGGTGGCAGGGCGGTGTTGGGTACCCACACGCGGCGCTTCTGAGGACCAGCACCGGATGAGGAACCCATATCACGGCCATGCTTGCGTGTTGCGTCATAGTCAGTCTGACCAGTTTCAGCACTGATGGCTTTGTTGACAAGTTTCTGGAAGGATGTGCACTCATGCAGACGGAGGTCACGGCGAAGCTCAGGACTAAGGCCCTTACGGAACCTTGCTTGCTTCTTGGCGTCAGTAGAAACTTCCTCGGTTGCATATCGTGCGAGGTTACCAAACTCCCTGCTGTAAACATCCACAGAAAGTCGGCCTTGGGTGAAACTGCAAAATTCTTCACGTTT
>NW_021192016.1:0-1218 GCF_002162155.2 Triticum dicoccoides | reverse complement strand
GGCATCAGGTGGTCGCACATAAGTGCCCTGGAAATTGTCGAGGAATGCGGCTTCCAGGTCCTCCCAGCAACCAATTGACTCTGCTGGCAAGTTGTTAAGCCAATGCCGAGCTGGTCCTTTAGGCTTGAGTGGGAGGTATTTAATAGCGTGTAGATCATCACCACGGGCCATGTGGATATGAAGGAGATAATCCTCGATCCATACCGCAGGATCTGTTGTGCCATCGTATGATTCGATGTTTATGGGTTTAAAACCCTCGGTGATTTGATGACCGATTACTTCATCTGTGAAGCATCGTGGGTGTGTGGCGTCTCTGTACTGGGCTATATCATGACGTAGCTCAAATGAGCTTTGTCTGCTGTGTTCGGCCTGGCCGTATTTGCCATATCCGGCATGACGGTTATCGTCACGTGTCGTGGGGCGCCCATGCGATCCGTAGATCGATCTTGTTTGCCTTGCCTTTCCCTCCAATATGTCTCGCAGGTCTGGCGCATTTCCCCGTGCCTTGGTATTTTTTGATCTTCGCCGGGGTGCGCCTTGAGTGGATGGCCGAGAGGCTTCTTTGTCGCGGCCACGAGGTGGCCGGTCGGCCGTGTCATGCACTGGTGATGTAGGTTTAGGTGCTTCCTCCTCTAATCGGGGTAGCAGCCTGCGCTTTGGGTATCTCTTGGAGGGGCGTTCGAGTTCGTACTCTTTGGCCACAAGGACTTCAATCCATCTGTCGGCTAGCAAGTCTTGGTCAGCTCTAAGTTGCTGCTGTTTTTTCTTGAGGCTGCTCGCCATGGTCGTAAGCCTGCGTTTGAAATGCTCTTGTCCGACGGGATCCTCAGGCACGACAAATTCGTCGTCGTCGAGGCTTGCCTCGTCTTCGGAGGAAGGCATGTAATTATCGTCCTCTACCTCTCTGTCTGCCGCTCTCTCATGAGGGCTGGCTTCTCCATCCTCCTGTGCTGAATCCTACTGGAGGGGGTTGTCTTCGGCACTGTCCAGGGTGTTATTATCTCCCGTGCCGGAATCGTCGTTTTTGCTTTGGCAGGATTTAGAGCGGCGCCGCTGACATCGGCGGTTAGGCTGCTTCTTGGAGGGGTCATCCTCCGTTGTTCCATCGCCATTCCCTTCTTTTGGGGTGTCCACCATGTATATGTCGTATGATGAGGTGGCCTTCTAGTGCCCTATAGGCGCTGGTTCTTGGTCGTCTCCTGCATCGGCGTCCATACC
>NW_021192015.1:0-3143 GCF_002162155.2 Triticum dicoccoides | reverse complement strand
CCTTCTTTGACTACATTTATAGATGACAAATATCTACATCTACAGTATTAAGTAAATATCATTAGATGCATCATTAAGCATATATTTATATTATATTTGTTCGGTATTATTTTGGTTGATGCTTTTCTCACTAAACTTGGTCAAACTAAACAATGTTTGACTCCTAGGAAATTCTATGGGCACTACATTTAGGAATAGAGGGAGTATGATTTACCACCTGCCACTCTTGCCATTCATCACGTGGGCACATTCAAAAATGTTTATGTGTGGCGGGTCCTACAATCTGCCTGCTACTGCTATGTCTATAATTCTGGCCGGCGAGATTTTCACCCGCCACTACTATTTTTCCTATCTAGCAGTGGAGGTTGACTTAACTCATTTGAGCTCACCAATAATGCCTTTTCCCGTAGTGACGTGACTTGTAGCTCGTTCGGAAAACTCTTAACAGTGCAATATGTGCCGAGAAAGGCCTTTGGAAGGTACCCTTTTCTTTTTCTGCAGTATACTCCATAGGAACTTTTGTGGAGTATGTTAGCTGTAGATGCTGCATGCAATAGGTCGTTGTCGAAGTATACTACATACAAATACTACTTTTTTCTCCACCAAAATTTTACACGTGTTAATTTTAATCATTGTCCTAGAGTCGCTAATAGAGCATCCTCATGCTTTAGCTAAACATTGTGGGGCTCATCACAATTGTGAGTTTTCTTAATTCCTTTCATTGCGGATGATGTGTAGATATAGATAACTTCGTATTGTTCTATTTTTAAGCGATAGGTACCAACGTCTTTCTTCTCTCCTCCAATTACATGCATGCATCCACTAATGAAACCCACTTCCCTCACTATCGCCAATTACATATAATTACAATCATGCATGCACTTGATGAGAAAACGTCGACATCATCCTACATCCTCCCTATTTTGAAACTTTGAAATGTTCTGTAGCTCAAACCATCGATCCAATTTAAAAATTGTTAAAAAGCTCACCACGAGGAGAACTTCGAAACCAGACCCCCTGTTGGTATGTTTCGACAACTTTTTTTCAGCAAAAAGTTACTAGGTCTGGGCTATGTAAGTTATCAGGTTTATAACACATAAGATACCAAGCTATTTTCATAAAAATGATTAGGCATGAAAAATGAACTTCCAGCATTTCTCCCACGTGCACATGCATGCATGCACCACCGAACAAAACACTGATGTCATCCTTAGTTCTCCCTTTTTTGAAACTTCAACAAGTTTTGTAGCTTAAACTGTCAGTCCGATTGAAAAATCATTTTCACATAAAAAGTTCGTTGCGACGAGACCTTAAAAACTAAATCTCATGTTGGTATGTTCAGACGAATGTTTTTCGGTCAAAAAGTTATCAAGCCTTGCACCGTGCGGAAGAGCGTATGGTCAGTTCTCTCACAGATTTCCCATCATTTGGAAAATAGATGTGTCGTATGGATATTGTCTGAGCAATTTACACTGATGGCTTTCCTAAAAAAATGCAATGTTGATTGCTTTGCACCGTGCAATCCAAATTTCCCATAATATCATTTCTACGGGCTCAAATTGCCCATAATATCATCTTAGCAGGCTCAAATTGCATGGCCTTTTGGGCCTAGAAATCCTCCTAACCCCTAATCATCCATGGGCAGTATAAACCATACGATTCCTTGAGAAAGAAAATATAGGTAGGAAATCCGAAAACCCCCTAAATGAAAATCGCAAAACTTCCGGTTGTCGGAGTGTAAGTCTGAATCTCCGTGTCCAGTATTTAACCTCCTCTGGAACCCTCCGCAAGTCAGCATCCCGCCGCGCAGTGCGCCTCCTCTGAAACACCGCACCACATCTATTCTGGCCCTCGCCATCTCCCGTCTCTGGGTGGCCCTTGAACCTGCCATCCTAAAACTCACTGATTAGAGGCCAGTTGAGTGAGAGATATGTTGCATACTCTAAAAGAAAATCTTGTGTTTTTGTCACATATATATAGCCATCATGCTTGTTCTGTAAAGATGGGTAAAAAGTTCTAATCTGTTTGTTTTGGCACGTTGATATATACCTCTTAACGGGTAACAACAGAGGTGTCACGGGGCATGACAGTGAAATGATGAGGCCAGTGCTTGTGGTTGACCACTTCAGTTCAGTTCAGGCTTTGTTTGGTTTTTGTTGTATGTTAGTACATGCTTTCGATGATACATTATTCTCATTAACGGTCGTTGGTAGGTGTGATCTCAATGGATGAGGACGACTAGAGAGAGAGAAACTTGTTTTTTGTGTGCGAGAACTAGTAAGCGACTAGTTTTGTGCAAATGGCACTGACATGAGAAAAAACAGAAGACACAGTAGACAACAACTATTCCGCATATCTAGAAATGTATCTTGTTTCATTTCTAATTTTGTGAAACAAGTTTCAATAGGAAAAAATTGTAACAAGATAGATTCCTGGGCCGATGGTAATGTGTTCTTCATACTATAACTTGAATGCATCCATTACTTTGGGCCACACATTCAGTGCAAGTCCAACCACAGTTTTGTTGGCATTTACATCTTACGTGGTAGGTTGCCATATTGCTTGGTTTTTCCTACATTCTAGTTAGACTGACCTACATAGCATTGTACGATACGTTCAACGGTGGAGAACGAAGTTTTTTGTTTACCATCTCTTCAAAATATTTTAGATCACATTCGCTCGTGCAAGTTTGCTCATCTTAGTTCTTCAATGAATGTATGAAATAACTTCATTATGCCACTCGCAAAGGCGAATTAAGTCTTTGATCAAGCTTTTGTTTGGTGTTTGTGTTTGCTTTGGTTTCTTTGGTATCCAAAATGAGCACTAGCAATTTGAGCATGAACCCCCAAGAACAATTAGCACCAACAACAAATAGGAATTCGGGCACATGGACCAAGCACAATTATCAACTTACAAGAATTATCAATTTGGGTAGGGAAGATGCCTCCAGATGCAAACCTTGGGCGCGGAAACGAGGGAGGCGGGAGACTCGAAAGAGGAGACAGGATGTAAACCTTCTGTAGAGGCGATGAGGGGGCGAGCTTTCGCAGGATCTGCCGCCAATGACTGGTCGCCCGTGAGAGATGTGAGAGGGCAATAGATCAATGGGGCAAGGCGATTATATTTCAGGAAAACTTAGGTCA
>NW_021192014.1:0-1972 GCF_002162155.2 Triticum dicoccoides | reverse complement strand
AGGAACGACGACGGCGAGAGAGTGTGGTCGCCGAGCACGCTGGTGCGCGTCTTATATAGGCCGAGACGCCGCCCGTACGCGTGGCCGTCGTGTGTACGCGTGGCGGGCGAGGGAGGGCGAGGGACGCGCGTCGTCCGGCCTTCACTGCGCCGCCCGTGAGGTATCAATGGCGCAGGCTGACCGGCGCGGCAGCGCGACAGCTTTGGCATTGATTCGCCACGGAAAACGAGGCGATGAGGACGACGAAGGGGCGACAAGCGAGTCGTGTCGCTGACGCGGCGGGCCCGCGGCTTTTTCGTGCCAAAAAAGTTCGCCCGGCGCCCCCGGGCGCCCCCAGCGCGCCGGGTTCGGCCTGGATCCGCCGGTGCTGTTTTCGGCTCAGGCCGGCGAAAATCGGGCTCCTGGGGCGCGACTGGGCCGATTTTTCGGCGCCGGCGCAAAAAAAAACGCCTGGGAAGGCCTCCTAGGGGCGCGGCTGGAGATGCCCTAAGAGTCGTTTAGATCTCTTACTTATATTTATTTACGGAGGGAGTACAGACTAGGTAGGCCAAAAGCCTGGCACCGCGGGACGACCTTGCAACCTCATTCAACGACAACGTTGCAATCAGGAACGGGCCGAGCGACCTCAGACAGACAAGAGACAACAATCAAATTCAGACAGCGACCTCAAAGAGACTCATGGAAGAGCCAAAAATAACAACGGGAACTGGCACATATCACGAGGTCTAGAGTGGACATGGTTCTCTCTAGAAACGCCACCTTCGCTACACTTATCACCGCAGGATGAAACTACTACTACGTGCGCTCTACGATCCGTACCAGCAAAATCCTAATTAAACTTCTAAAAGACGACGGACACCCAAAGCGGCCTGCCGTTCCTCGATGAAATAATTCCGGCGCCACAAATCAGATCCCCGGGAACACACGTCAGGCCCGAGCCATCCGTCGTACCTTCGTGAACTCGCGGACCCAGGCGTGCGCGGTCATGCCTCAGATCAGCCCCGGGCCAGAGCACAGCGGAGAAACTTTTAACGACCCGCGGGCCGCCGCTAAGCAAATGAATCTCTATCTCCGACCTGATTGCAACGTTCCTGATTATCACGGAGACCGGTGGAGGATTTAGCAAGCCTTGGGGTCAGGGTCAGAGTTACCTACACTTTTTAACAAATAAGTTTTGTTTCCATGCATTAACATTGGCTTTTTCATATCTATCTTCTACAATATACAAAGAAACAAAAGTATGTGTTGAACACTTTTTAACAAATATGTGATCCACATTTTCTTTCAGAAATATGCATTGAACATGTTTTTTGCAAATATGTGACGAACATATCTTTAGAAATATGCGATGGACAGTTTTTCAAGTACACAGTGAATATTTCAAGATACGCGTGCTCGATCCGTGCGTTTCTTTATACACAAAACTGCTTCAGGAACGCTGCAGTCTTCCTCCTCTGCTGCTTCGGTCTTCCTCCACAAAAATTAGGAGAAAGTACAGCTGAGCGCTTCAGTCTTCCTCTGTAGTTATGGCCAGTGCCGCCGGCGAGTCGGGAGCTAACCCTGCCGTGGCCTTGGAGGAAGGTGAGGTCCAGTCCTCACCTCTCTTGTCCGGGTACTACGCATCCTTGGAGGAGTCAGAGGGTTACGTTACGGGCCTAGAGGAAGGGGAGAGCTCCCGCATGGTGGCGGTGCAGGTGTCGGCGCTGTGCAGGGAACAGATGCACGCCATCACGGTGGAGGAGCCGGCCGGCCCAGGAAATGACGAAGAGGTGGAGTGTCGTGCGTGGGAGGCGGTGCTGAACCGGAGCTTCGAGCTCGCGTATGCACTGGGGATGGGGCTGACGAAGAGGCGGACGCACTGCCGTGGTGACGCTTCTAGCCCGCGGAAGCATCCTGTTGGCCAACTGCGGCGACTCCCGTGCCGTGCTCTGCCGCGCCGGTGATGGCATCCCGTTTTCCGAGGACCACAGGG
>NW_021192013.1:0-1272 GCF_002162155.2 Triticum dicoccoides | reverse complement strand
TAACATAGGCAAGAACCCCTTCTTGGACTGATCCATTCTGAATCTCTTCAAAATCTTATCAAGGTATGTGCTTTGTGAAAGACCTATGAGGCGTCTCGATCTATCTCTATAGATCTTGATGCCTAATATATAAGCAGCTTCTCCAAGGTCCTTCATTGAAAAACACTTATTCAAGTAGGCCTTAATGCTGTCCAGAAATTCTATATTATTTCCCATCAGGAGTATGTCATCTACATATAATATGAGAAATGCTACAGAGCTCCCACTCACTTTCTTGTAAACGCAGGCTTCTCCATAAGTCTGCATAAACCCAAACGCTTTGATCATCTCATCAAAGCGAATGTTCCAACTCCGAGATGCTTGCACCAGTCCATAAATGGATCGCTGGAGCTTGCATACTTTGTTAGCGTTCCGAGGATCGACAAAACCTTCCGGCTGCATCATATACAGTTCTTCCTTAAGATGCCCGTTCAGGAATGCTGTTTTGATGTCCATCTGCCATATCTCATAATCATAGTATGCGGCAATTGCTAACATGATTCAGACGGACTTTAGCTTCGCTACGGGAGAGAATGTCTCGTCGTAGTCAATCCCTTGAACCTGTCGATAACCCTTAGCGACAAGTCGAGCTTTATAGATGGTAATATTACCATCCGCGTCCGTCTTCTTCTTAAAGATCCATTTGTTTTCTATCGCTCGCCGATCATCGGGCAAGTCTGTCAAAGTCCATACTTTGTTTTCATACATGGATTCTATCTCGGATTTCATGGCTTCAAGCCATTTGTTGGAATCCGGGCCCGCCATTGCTTCTTCATAGTCCGAAGGTTCATTGTTGTCTAACAACATGATTTCCAGGACAGGGTTGCCGTACCACTCTGGTGCGGAACGTGTCCTTGTGGACCTACGAAGTTCAGCAGTAACTTGATCCGAAGTACCTTGATCATTATCATTGTTTTCCTCTTCAGTTGGTGTGGGCATCACAGGAACGGTTTCCTGCGCTGCGCCACTTTCCCGCTCAAGAGGTAGTACTTCATCGAGTTCTACTTTCCTCCCACTTACTTCTTTCGAGAGAAACTCTTTTTCCAGAAAGCATCCGTTCTTGGCAACAAAGATCTTGCCTTCGGATCTTAAGTAGAAGGTGTACCCGACAGTTTCCTTAGGGTATCCTATGAATACGCATTTTTCCGACTTGGGTTCGAGCTTTTCAGGTTGAAGTTTCTTGACATAAGCATCGCATCCCCAAACTTTTAGAAACGACAGCTTAGGTTTCTT
>NW_021192012.1:0-724 GCF_002162155.2 Triticum dicoccoides | reverse complement strand
TAAGGCGCAACGTTGTGCACGTTTATAGTCGGATCGTCAAAGTCGTCTCCACCAAATCGATAGTTATCATCTCATCGAAAGATCGGGACACCCCGCCTCTATCACGACTACAAACGTGCAACGACGTTGTGCCTTAGCAATCGTTAAACCAACTCCGAGAGGTTATTGACCACGTCGGAGCACGATCAACCTGACCACGAAGGTCTATTCCTGCAAGCAATCGAAGAACAAGCAAAAATATGATAAAAGCAATCTGATAATCGCGAATATGTATGAAGTATTGATAATGGTGGGGATCCGAAAAGTGGTCTTGGTCTGGTCGTTGGACACAAACGAAGCACACGAAGTTGCAATGGCTAACTTTTAACTAAACAAATCCCAAAGTCTAAACGATGCCCTAAGGGCTGTATATATGGAGGAAGAGGGGGGGAATTTCGTGGCCCTTGGTGGAGGGGTCCGAAATCAACCCTATCTCTTGTTTCCCCACACATACGGACTCTAAAAATAGCCTATACTTATGTATTTCGAAATTACATGGGCCTGGCCCAATAATAAGGTGACGCAGCACCTAAAATAGCCTCGGGACGAAATTTATGAAGTGGCATCTTGTATATTTCGTCCAAGGCTTCATGCACCCATTATGGTGGCTTCAAAGTCCTGAAATCATCACTTGTAACTCCGTTCTTGTTCCCCTTGCGCATGCCATCATCTCCATGCTTGTTCT
>NW_021192011.1:0-921 GCF_002162155.2 Triticum dicoccoides | reverse complement strand
TGTAAGATGGAGGAAAACAGTTCTGTCAGTGAGCACATCCTGAAGATGTCTGGGTTGCACAACCGTATGACCCAGCTGAACATTAACCTCCCAGATGAGGCGGTCATTGACAGAATCCTCCAGTCGCTCCCACCAAGCTACAAGAGCTTTGTGATGAACTACAACATGCAGGGGATGGAAAAGACCATTCCTGAAGTGTTCTCGATGCTGAAGTCAGCAGAGGCTGAAATCAAGAAAGAACATCAAGTGTTGATGGTCAATAAGACCACTAAGTTCAAGAAGGGCAAGGGTAAGAAGAACTTCAAGAAGGATGGCAAAGATGTTGCCGCGCCTGGTAAGCCAGTTACCGGGAAGAAGTCAAAGAATGGACCCAAGCCTGAGACTGAGTGCTTTTATTGCAAGGGGAAGGGTCACTGGAAGCGGAACTGGCCCAAATACTTAGCAGATAAGAAGGCCGGCAACACCAAAGGTATATTTGATATACATGTGATTGATGTGTACCTTACCAGTACTCGTAGTAACTCCTGGGTATTTGATACCGGTGCCGTTGCTCATATATGTAACTCACAGCAGGAGCTGCGGAATAAACGGAGACTGGCGAAGGACGAGGTGACGATGCGCGTCGGGAATGGTTCCAGAGTCGATGTGATCGCCGTCGGCACGCTGCCTCTACATTTACCTACGGGATTAGTTTTGAACCTTAATAATTGTTATTTAGTGCCAAGTTTGAGCATGAACATTGTATCTGGATCTCGTTTAATACGAGATGGCTACTCATTTAAGTCTGAGAATAATGGTTGTTCGATTTATATGAGAGATATGTTTTATGGTCATGCTCCGATGGTCAATGGTTTATTCTTAATGAATCTCGAGCGTAATATTACACATGTTCATAGTGTAGATGCCAAAAGATTTAAAGTT
>NW_021192010.1:0-963 GCF_002162155.2 Triticum dicoccoides | reverse complement strand
TTCTACCTTGGAGTATTACCATCTTTATATCGGGATTGTTATAGGAATTGCACACCATCCCATGAACTCTTGGTACAGTGATACTTCTTGCCATCACTGTTCATTCCTCGGCCCTCGTGTTGATGCAACCGGAATACCGACAAATGAATTGTGATGTGTGAAATCAATACTCCCAGCAACCTCGTTGCTTGGTAGTTAAAGGATAATAATTTCATTCTTAGCATGTTGGTTTTTGAATCATCCTTCTAAGACTTATCGTGCTACCTAGTTCTTATTTCGGTGCACCCTTCGATTGATGAGTTAGGATCTTGTCAAGTCCTCACTCATTTGATTATATCGTCTTGCCCTCAAAAGCGAGATTGTTCTCGAGCTTAGTAACATACCGGTGGTTCGTGATTTTCTGAATGTCTTCTCGGAAGTATCACCAGGTCGTCACCTGACCGTTATGTTGAGCCCGTGATCAAGTTGGTTTCTTATGAATGACCTTCTTTCCAAGAATCGGTGTTAGATATCCCTGAGCTAGTTGGTTAAGCTGGACAACAACTTGGAGAGTTGGAAGATAAAAGCTTGTCTGACTTAGTTCGTTCCAAAGGGATATTCTTGTGTAGTGTGTGTTGAAGAAAGATGATATCTTCATCGATTGGTCCCTGTGATCAGTTGTTGGACCTATTGTCTTATCAATCCTTTGATTTGAGTGTGGGCCATCGTCAAATCAAATCAGTACCAACGATGCTCGTAATGTTGTCTTATTCGTGGTTGATCCCTCGAGCATACACCATTACATCTTTGGTCTGACCAATGCTATCACCGTGTTCACTTAACTATGGAATTCCTTTTAAAAGGAAACCCGGATGAATTGTTGTTGAGCCCATTGACAACATCCTTATCTCCTCCATGATTTTGTTGAGCATTAAGCTAGTGTTGGAAATTTTTGAAAGCATTTGTTCATGCTAGCTCATGAAG
>NW_021192009.1:0-1619 GCF_002162155.2 Triticum dicoccoides | reverse complement strand
TTGAGTTGTGGACGAAACAATCTGATGCTGCAGCAGAATCCGAGTCAAACTACAAGTCCAAAGGTGTTACATCACCTCCACTTGGGCCCGTTGGCCTTGTACGACCTAGATTTAGTTTTAGGCTGCCTTGGGACGTCCTCCCACCTCCTTGGCCGCCACCCCTTGCTCCTATATAAGTAGATCCATCTAGTAGCTTTTCCTTGGGATTTGTTTAGTTAAAAGTTAGCCATTGCAACTTCGTGTACTTCGTTTGTGTCCAACGACCAGACCAAGACCGCTTACGGATCCCCACCATTATCAATACCTCATATATATTTGCAATATTCAGATTGCTTTATCATATTCTTGCTCGTTCTTCGATTGCTTGCAGGAATAGACCTTCGTGGTCAGGCTGACCGTGCTTCCGGCATCGTCAGTAACCTCAAGAGATTGGTTTAGCGATTGCTAAGGCGCAACGTCGTGCACGTTTGTAGTCGGATTGTCAAAGTCATCTCCACCAAATAGATAGTTATCATCTCATCGAAAGATCGGGACACCCTCGCCTCTATCAGTACCCATCTTCGCTTGATCCAATCTACATCTTATCTAGTTTGTTTTGAAAAGAGGAAGAGAGAAAAAAAAGATAGAGAAAAAAAACGAGAGAAAAAAAAGTAAAAAAAAAGTCAGAGAAAAAAAAAGAAAGGAAAAGAAAAAAAGTGTGAGAAAAAAAAGAGAGAAGAAAAAAAAATTGGATCTATCTAGAATCAATCTCGTACCTGAATTCGGATTGGAATCTGTTTTGCGCACTGTTCAGTAAAACAGGTGTATCTTCCTCATACGAAGTTAGTTTTGGCTCCGTGAGTACTCAAATTGAAGATAGCGACGAGCCGCATCTAAATAGTTGCAGAAGCTTGTTCAATATTTGACACCTCAAAATCGGCTTCTAAATAGGTCTTTTTTCCCTCCGAAGTTCGTGAACACAACTTGTTCCAATTTTTCAGGCCAGTTTTAGAATTCTTTGACTCCTCATATCAACTCGGAATTGAGTGATTCTTTTTGCATTGGAAAGCTTGAGTTAGTAGCATTCTTTGAAAGAATTTATCAGAAAATTGTCTCAAACTTTTCAAGAGGAAAGTTGGGGAGAGAGTTGTTGTATATCCTGCTTGGCAGTTGTTTTTCATCATTATCTTTACTGCCGTTGTGATCTTCACTTATATCTTGCTGTCCAGAGCTACTTAGTATCCTTCATTGATGCTAGTTGTGCTACGCCGTGACCTCATTAGTGTTCTAGGCTCGCGTCTCTAGTCCGGTCTAGCCTAGGACCAGCACAGTACCGTCGTTGAGCGTTTATTCAACATTGCATCTTTGAATTGATTATTGCTAATCTTTTGCTACCATATATAGCCAACCTAGCTCCACATATTTCTACACCGTGTATACGTACGCTCCCCTGACAATCGCTTCACTCAATATTCGGAGTTACTTGACACCGCTGGTTGCCGATCACCGCCTGCTGCATGGTAAGAACTTGTAAGACATTGATATTTGCTTTACTGTGAGCGTTTTACCACCACATCCTAGTAGTTATAGGAATATTATTTTTGGATTTTGTTTCTTGTTCTACTAATCATGACAGGATC
>NW_021192008.1:0-1283 GCF_002162155.2 Triticum dicoccoides | reverse complement strand
AAAGAAGGAGTTCTTGCCTGAGTTGTAAGGTACGAAGTTAGGACTTAAAGCTCGACCACGGCAGAAAAGAGAGAAAGGACGAAGGTCGTCCCCTATACTTTAGACGTAGGCTCTACAGTATGCCATGCTGAGTACCGCACCTGAAGTGTGCCTTGCCATGAGTCAGTCAAGGGGTACAAGAGTGATCCAAGAATGGATCACAGGACAGCGGTCAAAGTTATCCTTAGAAATTAGTGGACTAAGGAATTTTTCTCGATTATGGAGGTGGTAAAAGAGTTCGTCGTAAAGGGTTACGTCGATGCAAGCTTGACACCTATCCGGATAGCTCTGAGTAGAGATACCGGATACATATAATGGAGCAACAATTTAGAATAGCTCCAAGTAGAACAGTTATTTGGATTAGCTCCAAATAGAGCGTGGTAGCTACATCTAGGAGATGACATGGAGATTTGTAAAACACACACGGATCTGAAAGGTTCGGACCCGTTGACTAAAACCTTTCTCACAAGCAACATGATCAAACCTAAAACTCATTGAGTATTAATCACATAGTGATGTGAACAAGACTACTGATTCTAGTAAACTCTTGGGTGTTAGTCACATGGCGATGTGACCTGTGAGAATTAATCACATGGCGATGTGAACTAGATTATTGACTCTAGTGCAAGTGGGAGACTGTTGGAAATATGCCCTAGAGGCAATAATAAAAGTATTATTATTATATTTCCTTGTTCATGATAATTGTCTTTCATTCATGCTATAACTGTATTATCCGGAAATCGTAATACACGTGTGAATACATAGACCACAATATGTCCCTAGTGAGCCTCTAGTTGACTAGCTCGTTGTGATCAACAGATAGTCATGGTTTCCTGGCTATGGACATTGGATGTCGTTGATAACCGGATCACATCATTAGGAGAATGATGTGATGGACAAGACCCAATCCTAAGACTAGCACAAAAGATCGTGTAGTTCGTTTGCTAGAGCTTTGCCAATGTCAAGTATCTCTTCCTTCGACCATGAGAACGTGTAACTCCTGGATACCGTAGGAGTGCTTTGGGTGTATCAAACGTCACAACGTAACTGGGTGACTATAAAGGTGCACTACAGGTATCTCCGAAAGTATCTATTGTTTTATGCGGATCGAGACTGGGATTTGTCACTCCATGTAAACGGAGAGGTATCTCTGGGCCCACTCGGTAGGACATCATCATATGCGCAATGTGACCAAGGAGTTGATCACGGGATGATGTGTTACGGAACGAGTAAAGTGACTTGCC
>NW_021192007.1:0-1128 GCF_002162155.2 Triticum dicoccoides | reverse complement strand
GTGGCATCACTAGCAGAGGATCACTGTAGCTTAATTTCCCGGGCGTCACAATTCTCCTCCACTACAAGAAATCTCGTCCCGAGATTTAAGAGGGGAGTAAGGGGGAAAGGTCTGGTTACGAAATCCTAACGAATCTTCTCAGTCTTGGTTGTTCTTCATGAAGAGGTCGATCCATTACCTTGACATCATCATTTCTCTGCTACAGGTCATCATGGTGATGCCGCCCTTTTCTCGGGAACTCCAACGTACTTACGAATAGGTAAGGGGGTATTCCGGCAGAACGAACCTATGCAAGGTTGACTATCTGGTAGCTAACATAGGGGAAGGTGGCGGAAAGTAACTCTCGAACTGGAACTCAAGAAAATATCGAGAGCAAGTAAGAAGGTACCATGAGAAGTTTCAAGCGGGCAGGCAATCATCCGATGCCTGAAACAAAGTGTAAAAGGGGTCCAGAGCAATGGTAATAAGTTTTGTGTCTGATACCAGAATAGATCAACAGGAAAGTGGCCCGTGAATTACATACAAAGCCAAGCACGAGGAATAACCTTGACAACAGTTTGTACAGGAGAGTCAGGTTTCGTTCCTAGGACCTGTGGGTTATGGGCCCACCATGTGGGTTAAAAGTAGAAAGGGGGGCTGACATCTTGTACGATCACGATAGCAAGGCATGTCAGAGAGTAGCATGTCAGTTATGTCGGCAACAATGTCGGTACCAAGGGCGAGGGACGAAGAGAACCATTTTCCTGCTCGTTGAACGAGGCGGACCAATAGGCAAAGTTCTCATCCATCAATGGTTACCGGAATGTCATCAACAATAGAAACAGGGTCTTACTGACAGAGTTGTACATCGAGGTGTTTGCACAAGCAGTGGATTATTACTGCTTATATCATATAGATCATAGAAAAGGTTTAAACAAACCAATGGAAGGAAAATATGATCATCAGATTAAACAGAACAATGGAAAGGAAAATATGTTTAAACACATATTTCAAGGGTATGTCCTTCCCAAGGACAAGCAGAGCAAGATATCCATGGCAGGATATAAAGTAGAAAACCATTTAGGTAAGGGGGGAGGAATCTCATGATATTACCCATACCACGGTGTTAGGATAAATGATAAATAAAAT
>NW_021192006.1:0-1139 GCF_002162155.2 Triticum dicoccoides | reverse complement strand
TCATTTGTGGAGAAACAACTAGCACCTCCGCTAGCAATGTTCTCCTTGATCTTAGCTATTCCCTTATCTCGCTTCTGGGCAGCAATGATTTGATCCGTAAGAGTAGGTTTCGCCACCAAGGTGGAAAGAAATCCTTGAGGAACAATGTGAAGGTTAAGCTTCCGAAATTCCTCATGGAGAAGCGGTTGACTTTGTTGTAACACCAGATTGTTACAATAAGATTTACGACTTAGCGCATCAGCCATGACGTTGGCTTTCCCTGGGGTGTAGGTTATTCCTAAGTCGAAGTCTGTGATCAATTCAACCCAACGTCTTTGCCTGAGATTCAGATCCGGTTGGGTGAAAATGTACTTCAGACTTTGGTGATCAGTGAATATTTCGCAACGATTACCGAGGAGGTAATGTCGCTAGGTCTTAAGTGCATAGACTACAGCTGCAAGCTCTAGATCATGAGTAGGATAATTCTCCTCATGTGGGTGCAATTGCCGTGAAGCATAGGCAATTACGTGTCGATCTTGCATGAGAATGCAACCTAGTCCTTGTCGCGAGGCGTCGCAGTAGATAACAAAGTCCTTGGAAAAGTCTGGCGGTACCAGTACGGGAGCAGAAGTCAGGCGTCTTTTCAGTTCCTGAAAGCTGTGCTCACATTGTGGAGTCCATTCGAACTTCTTATCTTTCTTGAGGAGTTCGGTTAGAGGTTTGGCAACTTTGGAGAAGTTCTCGACAAAGCAACGACAATAGCTCGCTAAGCCCAGAAAACTCCGAACTTGCTTGACCGATTCAGGTGGAGTCCAATTAAGGACGGCTTGAACTCGCTCAGGGTTAACAGCAATACCTTTACCAGATATTACATGACCCAGATAGGTCACTTCTGACAACCAAAATTCACATTTAGAAAATTTGGCATAAAGGCGATGCTCTCGAAGTTTCTGCAACACTAGCCTTAGATGTTCGGCATGTTCTTCCTCGTTCTTGGAGTAGATGAGTATATCATCGAGGTAAACCACGACGAATTTATCCAAATACTCCATGAAGATTGAGTTCATTAACCGAGAAAAGGTGGCTGGAGCGTTGGTTAATCCGAAGGACATGACGGTGTACTCGTATTGGCCGTAACGAGTAACAAAGGCCATTTTAGG
>NW_021192005.1:0-1675 GCF_002162155.2 Triticum dicoccoides | reverse complement strand
TCTTCACAAAAAGAACACCACAACCCCACGGAGAAGTACTAGGCCGAATGAGACCCAATCTTTCTTGCTCATCGAGTTGTTTCTTCAGCTCCTTCAACTCTTCAGGTCCGAGCTTGTAAGGACGTTTGCACACAGGTTCCGTGCCAGGCTCAAGTTCAATAACGAATTCAACTGGCCGGTGCGGAGGCATTCTTGGGAGCTCTTCTGGAAAGACGTCTTGATACTCACAAACAACCGGAATCTGCGAAATAGCATCCAATTCACCCTTCTCATTGAGAGAAAACAACCGGATGGTATTATCCCGAGCGGCAAAGACAATAACATCCTCAGACGAATGAGTCAGTTGAATCTGCCTGGCTGCACAATCAAGCTGAGCTCTATGCTTAGAGAGCCAGTCCATCCCGAGAATAAGATCGATATCCGAGTTGCCAAGAACCGTAGGAGAAGCCAAGAACTTGTAGTCACCCAGAGTGATAGAAACATCCGGAACGATGGAGTTAGCCTGCATGCGCTTACCGGGAGAGACAACTTCTAAAGGACTAGATAAAACTTGTGAGACCAATTCATGCCTATTTGTAAATGGTCTCGAGATGAAGCAATGTGATGCACCAGTGTCAAAAAGAACTTTTGCAGGAATATCATTAACAGGAAGGTTACCCATGATCACATCTGACGAGTCCTCTGCCTGAGCTGCATTCATCAAGTTGACCTTGGAGGACTTGGGGTTATGCTTGACCACAGCTGTACTTGCCGATCTGACAGGAGGAGGAGGAGGAAGACGCCTCTGGTTGGTACACTTGTTGGCATAGTGACCCTTCTGTTGGCACTTGTTGCACGTGACCTCTGAAAGCGGACGGTGATACGGAGCACTCGATCTTGGCGCTTGAGACGAAGATTTGTTCTGAAAGCCTGGGTTGGGTGGGTGGGAGAAACCACTGCCACCTTTGCTCTTCTGCTGATACGGCTGACGGAACGGAGGAGGAGGAAGCCAATACTTCTGCTGCTTGACCACTTGGGTAGAGGAAGACGGAGTAACATCTCTGGCACGCTTCCTCGAAGCATCACACCTCATCTGAGCAGCCTCTTGCTTCAGTGCCATGTTGTAGAACTCATCGTATCTCAACGGCTCAAAGAGGACAAGAGCGAGCTGAATTTCCTCACGAAGACCACCCCTGAACTGATAGATCATGCTCTTCTCATCAGGAACATCCTGCTTGGCAAAACGGGCGAGCTTTTGGAACAACTTGTTGTAGTCATAGACAGACAAAGAGCCTTGCTTCAGATTGCGGAATTCCTGACGCTTACTCTCAACCACACTTTGAGGGATGTGATGAGCGCGGAAATCTTGACGGAAATCGTTCCAAGTGATAACACGTCCACCTCTGGAATCCTTGTACTGCTGGAACCACTCTGCAGCCTGATCTTTGAGCTGGAAAGAAGCGAACTTGACGAAATCTTCAGGCCTGACGTTGCTGCATTCAAAATGCTTGCCCAGATCCACTAGCCAATCGTCAGCATCTGTAGCCTCAACACAACCGCTGAACGTCTTTGGGCCATTAGCAAGGAACTGGTTCAGAGTAGCAAAGTGGTGCTGATTATGGCCTTGATTCCCTTGACTGCCTTGATTGCGCTCTTGAAGGATTTGCATGATCAACTGTGTGTTTGCATTAGTAGC
>NW_021192004.1:0-1890 GCF_002162155.2 Triticum dicoccoides | reverse complement strand
CACAACCGTATGACCCAGCTGAACATTAACCTCCCAGATGAGGCGGTCATTGACAGAATCCTCCAGTCGCTCCCACCAAGCTACAAGAGCTTTGTGATGAACTACAACATGCAGGGGATGGAAAAGACCATTCCTGAAGTGTTCTCGATGCTGAAGTCAGCAGAGGCTGAAATCAAGAAAGAACATCAAGTGTTGATGGTCAATAAGACCACTAAGTTCAAGAAGGGCAAGGGTAAGAAGAACTTCAAGAAGGACGGCAAGGAGGTTGCCGCGCCTGGTAAGCCAGTTACCGGGAAGAAGTCAAAGAATGGACCTAAGCCTGAGACTGAGTGCTTTTATTGCAAGGGGAAGGGTCACTGGAAGCGGAACTGCCCCAAATACTTAGCGGATAAGAAGGCCGGCAACACCAAAGGTATATTTGATATACATGTGATTGATGTGTACCTTACCAGTACTCGTAGTAACTGCTGGGTATTTGATACCGGTGCCGTTGCTCATATTTGTAACTCACAGCAGGAGCTGCGGAATAAACGGAGACTGGCGAAGGACGAGGTGACTATGCGCGTCGGGAATGGTTCCAGAGTCGATGTGATCGCCGTCGGCACGCTGCCTCTACATTTACCTACGGGATTAGTTTTGAACCTTAAAAATTGTTATTTAGTGCCAAGTTTAAGCATGAACATTGTATCTGGATCTCGTTTAATACGAGATGGCTACTCATTTAAGTCAGAGAATAATGGTTGTTCGATTTATATGAGAGATATGTTTTATGGTCATGCTCCGATGGTCAATGGTTTATTCTTAATGAATCTCGAGCGTAATATTACACATGTTCATAGTGTAGATGCCAAAAGATTTAAAGTTGATAACGATAGTCCCACATACTTGTGGCACTGCCGCCTTGGTCACATTGGTGTCAAGCGCATGAAGAAGCTCCATGCCGATGGACTCTTAGAGTCTCTTGATTATGAATCGTTTGACACGTGCGAACCATGCCTTTTGGGCAAAATTACCAAGACTCCGTTCTCCGGAATAATGGAGTGAGCAACCAACTTGTTGGAAATCATACATACCGATGTGTGCGGTCCAATGAGCGTTGAGGCTCGCGGAGGATATCGTTATGTTCTCACTCTCACTGATGACTTGAGTAGATATGGGTATGTCTACTTAATGAAACACAAGTCTGAGACCTTTGAAAAGTTCAAGGAATTTCAGAATGAGGTAGAGAATCAACGTGACCGAAAGATAAAATTCTTACGATCAGATTGTGGAGGAGAATACTTAAGTCACGAATTTGGTACACACTTAAGGAAATGTGGAATCGTTTCACAACTCACGCCGCCTGGAACACCTCAGCGAAACGGTGTGTCCGAACGTCGTAATCACACTCTATTGGATATGGTGCGGTCTATGATGTCTCTTACCGATTTACCGCTATCATTTTGGGGATACGCTCTAGAGACAGCTACATTCACTTTAAATAGGGCACCGTCTAAATCCGTTGAGACGACACCGTATGAATTATGGTTTGGAAAGAAACCTAAGCTGTCGTTTCTAAAAGTTTGGGGATGCGATGCTTATGTCAAGAAACTTCAACCTGAAAAGCTCGAACCCAAATCGGAAAAATGCGTATTCATAGGATACCCTAAGGAAACTGTCGGGTATACCTTCTACTTAAGATCCGAAGGCAAGATCTTTGTTGCCAAGAACGGATGCTTTCTGGAAAAAGAGTTTCTCTCGAAAGAAGTAAGTGGGAGGAAAGTAGAACTCGATGAAGTGCTACCTCTCGAACGGGAAAGTGGTGCAGCTCAGGAAAATGTTCCTGTGATGCCCACACCAACTGAAGAGGAAAACATTGATGATGATCAAGGTACTTCGGATCAAGTTACT
>NW_021192003.1:0-647 GCF_002162155.2 Triticum dicoccoides | reverse complement strand
AATTGTATTCGTGCCCCTAGTTGGGTCACGCTCAACTGATTTGCCCCTATTTTTTCAACAATTGTGGTTTTGCCCAGCTCACTTCACTCGCCTTGTGTTTTTGCCCTTTCGGGGTAGTTCTGACCAATCACGGTTCGCCACGTGGCGACTGCTCACTGGTCGGAACCGCCCCGGAAGGGCAAAAACACAAGGCGAGTGAAGTGAGATGGGCAAAACCGCAATTGTTGAAAAAATAGGGGCAAGTCCAGCGTGACTCAACTAGGGGCATGAATACAAAAATCCCTTTGTTTATGGAACAATTGTATTCGTGCCCCTAGTTGGGTCACGCTCGACTGATTTGCCCCTATATTTTCAACAATTGTGGTTTTGCCCAGTTCACTTCACTCGCCTTGTGTTTTTGCCCTTTCAGGGCAGTTCCGACCAATCACGGTTCGCCACGTGGCGACTGCTCACTGGTCGGAACCACCCCGGAAGGGCAAAAACACAAGGCGAGTGAAGTGAGATGGGCAAAACCGCAATTGTTGAAAAAATAGGGGCAAATCAGTCCAGCGTGACCCAACTAGGGGCACCAATACAAAAATCCCTTTGTTTATGGAACAATTGTATTCGTGCCCCTAGTTGGGTCACGCTCAACTGATTTGCCCCTA
>NW_021192002.1:0-804 GCF_002162155.2 Triticum dicoccoides | reverse complement strand
CCGTTACGTGGACCATTACTCACTGTTTTGGGGTTCCAGAGTGATTTCCACGATTAACGAACCATGTGGTGCGTTTACGTGTCTGCCATCAACACTCACAATTTTGGCCGATTCTGGCCCATTTCATTGACTATTACTCACTTTTTGGGATCCCGGAGTGATTTCCATGATTAACGAACACCGGGGTGCGTTTACGTGTCGCTCATCAACACTCACAGTTTTGGCCCATTCTGGCCCGTTTCGTCGACTATTACTCACCGTTTTCGTGTACAGAAGAGATTTCCATAGTTGTGAAACCCCAAGGTACGCTTACATGTCGATCATGAACATTCAGAGTTTTGGCTGATTTTGGCCCGTTACGTGGACTATTACTCACTGTTTTGGGGTCCCGAAGCGATTTACATGGTTGTCGAACCCCAAGGTGCGCTTACATGTCGGTCATCAACAACCACAGTTTTGGCCGATTTTGGCCCGTTTCGTGGACTATTACTCACTATTTTGGGGTCCCAGAGTGATTTCCACGCTTAATGAACCCCGAGGTGCGTTTACGTGTCAGTCATCAACACTCACAGTTTTGACCGATTATGGCCTGTTTCGTGGACTATTACTCACTTTTTGGGGTACCGGAGTGATTTCCACGATTGAAGAACCCCCGGGTGCGTTTACGTTTCGGTCATCAATACTCATAGTTTTGGCCGATTCTGGCCCATTTCGTGGACTATTACTCATTGTTTTGGGGTCCCAGAGTGATTTCCACGATTCACGAACCCTGGGGTGCGTTTACGTGTCAATCATCAACACTCA
>NW_021192001.1:0-1344 GCF_002162155.2 Triticum dicoccoides | reverse complement strand
GCTGAGCCATGGTAGCTTGCTACTGCTCTGGAACACTTAGGCTGGCCGGCATGTGTCCTTCTTCGTTCCTGTGTCTGTCCCTTCGGGGAAATGTCACGCTTTGAGTACCGGAGTCCTGTTAGCCCGCTACAGCCCAGTTTACCGGAGTCCTGCTAGCCCAGTGCTACAGCCCGGACCCACTTGCTGATGACCGACACGTTCGAAGCTGGGTCATGGATGCCTGTCCCTGTAAGTCTGTGCCACTTTGGGTTTACGACTAGTCATGTCAGCCCGGGCTCTTTATCATATGGATGCTAGCGACACTATCATATACGTGAGCCAAAAGGCGCAAACGGTCCCGGGCAAAGGTAAGGCGACACCCGTGGGGATACCGTGCGTGAGGCCGCAAAGTGATATGAGGTGTTACCGGCTAGATCGATGTGACATCGAGTCGGGGTCCTGACAGCGTTGGCATCAGAGCCGGACTTCCTGTAGGTTCTCCAAGCCAAACTGGTCGATGTTGAGTCTAGAAATTCTTTAGTTATATGTAGGGGAATTGTTTGTGGGTTGGAACGTAAGGCTCTTTTTACTCCTTTATCTTATGACATTCTGATCTGAGTCAGTCCATTCTTCCACCGGGGGTTAAGGAATTAGGATCTATTCTCTCTATCAGGATCACGTGTTACTAATCAGTAGTACCTTATAAGTTTGATGGATACAAGCCTAGTTCAGTTCTACTACCACATTATGTTGTTAGAATGGATTCAGAACTTTGATATGATGATGTTGAGTGCGTACGAAATCCTTTGTCAAATGTCTCAAAATCCTTCTTGAGCATTTACAGCTGTTATGCTGCCGAAATTTTGCTAGAAATTCTAATGCCCTTGCATTATGATTGTGCTTTCAGATGGCCACTCGCGACCTCAATCAAGTGGTTCGCCTGACTCGATGCCTTGATGTACCCGGCCATACTGCCAAGTTGGTCAGGGTAATGACTGAGGCTGGATACCGCTGGTATCCCGAGTACACGGTCGAAGAGCAATTCCGAGACTTTAATCAAAGCCAGTATCTCTGCACTGTCAGGATATTTCCATCTTATCCTGGATCCACCGAGCCTCTTCACTGCTCCTATGGACTCGGGGTTACTATTGAGATGGCTGTGCAGGACGCCGCCTACTCTATGATGACCATTATGCGAGTCAGATCTGGTCTATTTCGGGACTCTGATTTCCGGTATATGCCAGGATCACTTCCGGGAGCACAAGGGTATCTCCAGGCTATCTATGCTGACCCCACTCAGGAGGATTCACGGACTCGCACCACTGCTGAGATGCTCGAGGATAAGGACCGTGAAAATCGGGCCTT
>NW_021192000.1:0-1000 GCF_002162155.2 Triticum dicoccoides | reverse complement strand
CCAGCAAAGTGTCGGGGAAGAGTTTCGTCAGCACGACGGCGTGGTGACGATCTTGATGAACTACAGCAGCAGGGCTTCGCCTAAACTCCGCTACAGTATTATCGAGGAATATGGTGGCAGGGGGCACCGCACACGGCTAAGGAATCGATCACGTGGATCAACTTGTGTCAACTTGTGTGTTTAGAGGTGCCCCTGCCTCAGTATATAAAGGAGCCAAGGGGGGAGGGTGCGCCGGCCAGGAGGAGGAGGCGCAGGAGGAGTCCTACTCCTACCGGGAGTAGGACTCCCCTCCAATCCTATTCCAACTAGGATTCCCAAGGGGGAAAGAGGGAGAGGGGTGGCCGGCCACCTCTCCTAGTCCTAATAGGACTAGGGGAAGGGGGGAGGCGCGCAGCCCCCTTGGGCTGCCCCTTTCTCCATTCCACTAAGGCCCATGAAGGCCCATGTGGTTCCCGGGGGGTTCCGGTAACCTCCCGGTAACCCGGTAAAATCCCGATTTCACCCGGAACACTTCCGATGTCCAAACATAGGCTTCCAATATATCAATCTTTATGTCTCGACCATTTCGAGACTCCTCGTCATGTCCGTGATCACATCCTGGACTCCGAACAACCTTCGGTACATCAAAATGCATAAACTCATAATATAACTGTCATCGTAACCTTAAGCGTGCGGACCCTACGGGTTCGAGAACAATGTAGACATGACCGAGACATGTCTCTGGTCAATAACCAATAGCGGGACCTGGATGCCCATATTGGCTCCTACATATTCTACGAAGATCTTTATCGGTCAGACCGCATAACAACATACGTTGTTCCCTTTGTCATCGGTATGTTACTTGCCCGAGATTCGATCGTCGGTATCCAATACCTAGTTCAATCTCGTTACCGGCAAGTCTCTTTACTCGTTCTGTAATACATCATCTCACAACTAACATATTAGTTGTAATGCTTGCAAGGCTTATGTGATGTGTATTACCGAGAGGGCCCAGAGATAC
>NW_021191999.1:0-1617 GCF_002162155.2 Triticum dicoccoides | reverse complement strand
TATGTATATTGGTGATTAAACTGCATGGGCAGATCGGCAGAGGTTTACGATGGAGGCAGCGGCGGTGGCAACCATAGCTTGGTTTCGAGCGAGGGAGGAGTGGTGTATATGTGTGTGAGCGGGGGATTTGGGGTGAGCAAAGGATTTGGGGGGGGGGTGAGGGGGTCCAAGGAGTTGTTTCACGAAATGTCACGGGTACTGAAAATTTTATTAGGCGGGAGTAAAATGGCGGGGCTACCAAAAAATTGGATCAAGGGATCGAAGCAGAGTGGGGCGGGAGTAACGAACATCACACATGGTTAAAACATAATAGTCGTGTGCTATCAAACAGAAAACCACTCCAGGCAAGCAGATATTTTTGAGATTGCGAGGGATGCAGGCGGGAGTAAAATGTCGGGGCTCCAGTTCAAAAACAATCCAGGGCTACTGAAAATTTGGATCAACTAATTGAAGCGGAGCGAGAGTAACAGACATCGCACACGGTCCACACATACGAATCGTGTGCTATCAAATAGAAAACCCCTCTACGCGGGTAGATATTTTCAACATTACAAGGCGGTAGATATTTTTTAGAGCGGGAGGCAAGCCTTGTGGAGCCCAATCTAGTATGCTGATGTGAGTGGCTGCAGGGGCACGGGCGTGGCATAGAGGTAGTCTGACCGAACCATGTCTGTTGCGTACCCAATCGCAGACGGTTACTGCATCCAACTCATGTGTTGTTTACAAATTTGGCAAAAATAATAACGCGGGAAAGGGTCAGAACACGAAAACACTTGCATGTGGACCAAATATATGTATGAAAAGGGTGGTTTGATATTCAAATACGCAATGCACAACTTTGATGTGGCACCTGTCGCACAAAGCGCACAATATTGCTAGTCAGCCACCCACTACGAACCCCACTTCGTGTTGGAGGTTAGGGGATCCTAGTTACGAATGCATGCCCCCATATAGTTAGGTTTGAAATCTCACCCTACCGTAACACAAAACCTATAGGAGTCCATCATATATATGGTCAAACTTCCCTTTTCGCTTCCGGACAAAGGTGGACCGTGTCCCGACCCACAAATGTGTGCTTGTGGCGGGAGATAGGTGAGACCACATACAAACCACCTGCTGGTGGCCCTATACTATATGTATGAAAAAGGTGTGGTGTCACATTTAACTATACCATTCACAACATTGGTGTGGCACGTGTGCCTTGCAAAATAACCGGACTTCCCCGACCCCACGGAGGTTGCGGGTAGTGCAAAGTACCCCCCCCCCACACACACACACATGTTGGGGGTGTCGGTGTCAAAACCAGCGGATCTCGGGTAGGGGGTCCCAAACTGTGCGTCTAAGGCTAAAGGTAACAGGAGGCGGGGGACACAATGTTTACCCAGGTTCGGCCCCTCTCGATGGAGGTAATACCCTACTTCCTGCTTGATTGATCTTGATGATATGAGTATTACAAGAGTAGATCTACCACAAGATCATAGAGACTAAACCCTAGAAGCTAGCATATGGTTATGATTGTTTTTGTCCTACGGACTAAACCCTCCAGTTTATATAGACATAGGAGGGGGCTAGGGTTGCACATAGTCGGTTACAGGGAAAGGAATCTTCATATCCGAA
>NW_021191998.1:0-1866 GCF_002162155.2 Triticum dicoccoides | reverse complement strand
CTGCAATGAGACAACCCACCATGTACTCCTACATGGCCTCTCACCGCTACCTTTACCAAATCGTGTTCACACACTTAGCTCACACACATTGGGACATGTTCACACGCCTCTGATTCATCCCCGATGAATCAGACCTGACTCAACTCTAAGCAGTAGCAGGCATGACAACAAGCATGAATGAGTAGGCACACCAGGGCTCAACCAACTCCTACTCATGCTAGTGGGTTTCATCTATTTACTGTGGCAATGACAGGTCATGCAAAGGATAAAGGGGTTCAGCTACCGCAGCAAGTAACAAATATGTCGTTGTTGTCCTAATGCGGTAAAAGAGAGCAGGAGCGAGAGAGTGGGATTTTGTCGGAATGAACAAGGGGTTTTTGCTTGCCTGGCACTTCTGAAGATAACGTTGAGTCTTCATCAGTGTCAACGATCACATCATCGGTATCACGTCTATCGAGAGGGGACAAATACCGGCAACACAGAAGGGAACACAATCAATGCAATGCACAATATGATGCATGATCATGACATGGCAAAATGAATGTGTTTTGGGCTAATGCATCTAGCAACAAGTTAAATGGGGTTGGTTTGAATACAAGATTCAAATTCAAACTCCATATGTGATTATTTAAATGCCATTTAATTGATTTGTGCTAAACAGCAGCTATAAGTTGTTCTAACATGCATGAAAATGGTACAGATGGATTCCTTGAATTTTTCTGATAATTTTTCATATATAATTTATTTAATTTGGAGTTACGGTTGAATTTCTATGATTTTTAGAAGTTTTAGGCATTTTCTGAAATTTCAGAATTAAATTAAATCCAGAAAATGATTTAATTGCGTCAGCCTGACGCCAGCATGACGTCAGCGAGTCAACGACCAGGTCCAGGTCAAATCTGACATGCGGGGTCCACACGTCAGCGACACAGGGGCTAATCCCGCGTTGACTCGGGCTTTGACCCGCTACGGGGCCCGCTGTCAGTGTCTGTTAGGGTGCTAATGGCAACGCCACGTCAGATACGCCGGCGGTTGGACGATGGCGACGATCAGAGCGGCGGTGGCTCGCCGGAGTTGCGCCAGAGACGACAGATCGACGCGCCAGGGGCACCAGAGGATAGCCCGTGCCCGCGCGCATCTAGGGGAACCAACGGGAGGTGCGGGGGTGGACGGAGTTCGCCGGAGGCAAGGTTGTGGTGGCGGCCGGAGTTCGGCGCCGATGGAAACGACGACACCGTGCACGGGAGGAGCTACGGTTAGCATCTACGTGTTCTACCAAAGCTCACGAACCCAACGGAGGCTCGCACGGGACCAAATGGCCACCGGAGCCTCGTCGGCGATGAGCTTGTGCGGCGGCGTACTGTCGGGGAAGAGAGGCGCGGCGGCTATGGCATGCTAGAGAGAAAACGGAGAGGGGGAGGATGATCAGGAGCTCACGTGGGGTGCAGTGGTGGCCTCGGCGTGTTCGGGGAAGCTCGGACGGCGACGAATCGACGGCGACCATCGGCGGCGGTCGAGGACGAAGACGATGGCGTGGAGGCGAAGCAGAGCTTCCCGAGGGGCTTGGCTCGGTGGGGAGGAAGAGGGGGTCGGGGCGGAGCTCGAGGGCGTGTCGGAGAGGCTTCGGAATGGCTGCGGCCGCGGTAGCGGCGTCGGCGGCGACGAGCTCCGCTCGGTCGCGGGAGGGAGAGGGAGCAGAGGGGGATAGGGACGGAGGGAGAGACGCGGGAGAGTGAGGGAGGGTCGAGGGAGCCGCGTGGCGTCTCCAGGGAGTAGCGGAGGCAAGCAGGGAGGCAGGAGGTGGCCTGGGCGTGTGCCCGCGCGCTCCGGCCACGCGCCTGCGCCTACTGGCGCGAGGAGGAAGGC
>NW_021191997.1:0-1065 GCF_002162155.2 Triticum dicoccoides | reverse complement strand
AGGTTATAGAGCTAGTTCTACTCTAGTGCAAAATTATTTGAACTAGCTTGTAGAGCTTGTTCAACTCTACAAGCTTGTAGAGCTAGTTCAACTCTAGTGTAAAATTATTTGAACTAGCTTGTAGAGCTAGTTCAACTCTAGTGTAAAATTAATTGAACTAGGTTATAGATCTAGTTCAACTTTAGTGTAAAATTATTTGAACTAGCTTGTATAGCTAGTTCCACTCTAGTGTAAAATTATTTGAACTAGCTTTTAGAGCTAGTTCAACTCTAGTGTAAAATTATTTGTACTAGGTTATAGAGCTAGTTCAACTATAGTGTAAAACTATTTGAACTAGACTATAGAGCTAGTTCCACTCTAGTGGAAAATTATTTGAACTAGCTTGTAGAGCTAGTTCAACTCTAGTGTAAAACTATTTGTACTAGGTTATAGAGCTAGGTCAACTCTAGTGTAAAATTATTTGAATTGGCTTGTAGAGCTATTTCAACTCTAGTGTAAAATTATTTGAACTAGCTTGTAGAGCTAGTTTAACTCTAGTGTAAAATTATTTGTACTTGGTTATAGAGCTAGTTCAACTCTAGTGTAAAACTATTTGAACTAGATTGTAGAGCTAGTTCAACTCTAGTGTAAAATTATTTGTACTAGGTTATAGTGCTAGTTCTACTCTAGTGCAAAATTATTTGAACTAGCTTGTAGAGCTTGTTCAACTCTACAAGCTTGTAGAGCTAGTTCCACTCTAGTGTAAAACTATTTGAACTAGACTATAGAGCTAGTTCCACTCTAGTGTAAAATTATTTGAACTAGCTTGTAGAGCTAGTTTAACTATAGTGTAAAACTATTTGTACTAGGTTATAGAGCTAGGTCAACTCTACTGTAAAATTATTTGAACTGGCTTGTAGAGCTATTTCAACTCTAGTGTAAAATTATTTGAACTAGCTTGTAGAGCTAGTTCAACTCCAGTGCAAAATTATTTGTACTAGGTTATAGAGCTAGTTCAACTCTAGTGTAAAACTATTTGAACTAGATTGTAGAGCTAGTTCAACTCTAGTGTAAAATTATTTTTAC
>NW_021191996.1:0-1190 GCF_002162155.2 Triticum dicoccoides | reverse complement strand
GATCCGCATAAAACAATAGATACTTTCGGAGATACCTGTAGTGCACCTTTATAGTCACCCAGTTACGTTGTGACGTTTGATACACCCAAAGCACTCCTACGGTATCCAGGAGTTACACGCTCTCATGGTCAAAGGAAGAGATACTTGACATTGGCAAAGCTCTAGCAAACGAACTACACGATCTTTGTGCTATGCTTAGGATTGGGTCTTGTCCATCACATCATTCTCCTAATGATGTGATCCCGTTATCAACGACATCCAATGTCCATAGCCAGGAAACCATGACTATCTGTTGATCACAACGAGCTAGTCAACTAGAGGCTCACTAGGGACATATTGTGGTCTATTTATTCACACGTGTATTACGATTTCCGGATAATACAGTTATAGCATGAATAAAAGACAATTATCATGAACAAGGAAATATAATAATAACACTTTTATTATTGCCTCTATGTCAGGACCCCGACTCAATGCCACATCGATCTAGCATGTAACACCTCATATCACTTTGCGGCCTCACGCACGGTATTCCCACGGGTGTCGCCTTACCTTTGCCCGGGACCGTTTGCGCCTTTTGGCACACGTATATGACAGTGTCGCTAGCATCCATATGATAAGGAGCCCGGGCTGACATGACTAGTCGTAAACCCAAAGTGGCACAGACTTACAGGGACAGGCATCCATGACCCAGCATCGAACGTGTCGGTCATCAGCGAGTGAATCCAGGCTGTAGCACTGGGCTAGCAGGAATCCGGTGAACCGGGCTGTAGCGGGCTAACAGGACTCCGGTATTCATCGCGTGACATTTCCCCGAAGGGACAGACACAGGAACGAAGAAGGACACATGCCGGCCAGCCTAAGTGTTCCGGAGCAGTAGCAAGCTACCATGGCTCGGTGGAAACACTAGGAGACATTTCCCCGTAAGAGAGGCTACTAAAGATAAACAACTAGATGGTCAGATCCCACACATACCAAGCATTTCAATAACATACACACAATATGCTCGATATGTGCAAATACAACATGGCATCACAACATGACTCTACGACTCAAGTAATTTATTCAATAGGCTCCGAGGAGCGAGATATTACAAACATGGGTCTCATGACCCAACAATCAGAGCATACAAATCAAAGCACACGCGGAAGCTATCATGTCTGAGTACAGACATCTATAAATGAAAAAGG
>NW_021191995.1:0-1239 GCF_002162155.2 Triticum dicoccoides | reverse complement strand
GCTTCCATCATAACCTCGGCTAGGGAAGGAGGATGAGGCAGATTTGCATTCCTGACTTCACTGCCTTCGGCCTGCTCTTGAGGAGCAGGGTTATTGCGCGTGTTGACCATCCTAGGTAAACAAGACAATGATTTAGTCAGAATGATAAGATTCCGACATAGAATACAGAATGTAAGGAGTAACTCGGAATGCAAGATGATCATCCGTATGACATGGTAGATACAGAAACTGCTTCTTTATTCCATCGTCATACACACCATACAAGGTTTAGTACAAGACCAAACAAGGTACTATTACGGTGAAAAGAGGATTACATCTCATCGGAGGCATTCCAAGCTCCTATACATTATTTTTCTACACCTCCGGAAGGCGGTACAAACTAGGTCATATCCCACAAGTCACGCAGGACGATAGACGACACAGCTAGCACGAACTAGTGATACTACCACTAACTCAGACCGATCCGTAGTAGTCCTCGTAGAAGTCACCTCCATAGCCTGGAAGCTCAACATGATCATCCGCAAACAGACGATCTCGCGGAGCTTGTGGACCATAGGGGCTAGGATGAGGTCTTGGACCAACAGACGGTGGCCTGCGGGGACCGCGAGGTGGGGTGATGCCTCCTACATCACGCCAACCCATCACGTCTGGCAGAGCAGATCTCACAGGATAGAGATCGCGCATATCCGAATATCCAGCTTGCACCGCCGGTGCAAACCGAGTCAACGTGGCCCAATGGTCAGCACGGGTATTCAAAAGCTCTAGCCTCAAGGCCCGATTTTCACAATCCTTATCCTCGAGCATCTCAGCAGTGGTGTGAGCCCGTGAATCCTCCTGAGTGGGGTCAGCATAGATAGCCTGGAGATACCCTTGTGCTCCCAGAAGTGATCCTGGCATATACCGGAAATCAGAGTCCCGAAATAGGCCAGACCTGACTCGCATGATGGTCATCATAGAGTAGGCGGCGTCCTGCACAGCCATCTCAATAGTAACCCCGAGTCCATAGGAGCAGTGAAGGGGCTCGGTGGATCCAGGATAAGATGGAAATATCCTGACAGTGCAGAGATACTGGCTTTGATTAAAGTCTCGAAATTGCTCTTCGACCGTGTACTCAGGATACCAACGGTATCCAGCCTCAGTCATTACCCTGACCAACATGGCGGTATGGCCGGGTACATCTAGGCATCGAGTCAAGCGAACCACTTGATTGAGGTCGCGAGTGGCCATCTGAAAGCACAA
>NW_021191994.1:0-1821 GCF_002162155.2 Triticum dicoccoides | reverse complement strand
GAGCCGGCTGCACGTGGTACGAGGTTCACCGTGCGCCGCAACCCCCACCGATATCCCTACCGATCTAGGGTTAGCACACAAGCGACGGGAAGCTCCACCACAGCCACTGCCTCATCACCGCCGTCACCACATCACCATGACCTCCGGCTCAAGCTCGTCAGGTCAAGGAGGTAATACTCTACGCCCCACTACCGGAAATCATTGACCCATACGATCTAGTGGCCTAACAATGGTATCAGATGCCACTGGGTTAAGCTTTTTCGGAAGAAAAGAAACACAGAAAAAAATCCCCTCCCCCCAAGAACACTAGCTCTAACAGAGAAAGAGGGAAAATAACTCTTCGTCAAAAAAGTTGCGCCGCCGCAAGGACGCGCAGTTCCTCTCGATCCGGACGGGCATCGGCAAGCCGAGCCGTTTGGACGAAGAACACACCCCCACCGGGGCAAAGGGCAGCACCAACGAGCCGTTTGACGGCGGCGCATTCACCCTAGAGGTGCTCGCGCACGCCGGCAAAGGGGTCAGCGGGGGCGCCGCATCTGGAAACCGCCGTCGCTCGCGCGAAGGGGAGCAGAAGAGGCTCTGCTCGCGTCTCTCTCGCGCTGCGGCGGTGGTGTTTGGAAAGAAGAAAGGGAAGGGGAACGGCTCGCGTGGCGCAGTGGCCCTCGTCGCCGTCCACGGCGGCCGGAGTGGCCGATCAGGACGCTGCCCTTTTTTCCTCGACAGAGACGGAAAAGAAGAGAAAGAAGAAGGGAAAGGGGAAAGGAAGAGAAGGTGGCCGGGCTCGCGCGGCGCGGTGGTGGACTCCGTCGCCGGCGGCCGGCATGGAGGCTCGCGCGGTGGCCGGACCAGCCAGAGAGAGCGTTGCGAGCGAGAGGATGAGCGGCGCGCGGGAGGAGAAAATGGACTAGGGTTCAGCCCCAGTCGACCAACGCGGCTGGTTTTGATCCAGCGAACGGCGCGCTGGACTGTCGGATCGGATCCGACGGCCACTACGCCAACCCTAGCTGGCTGCAGGCCTCTGGGCCGCAAGTGGAGAAGGCCAGCCGCAGGCCATGGGCCGCGTCCGGGTCAGCCTCAACAACAGGTCGCGCGCTGGGTAGTTGGGCCGGTTTCGGCCTGAAGAGGTGCGCACGACACGCAGTACGCAGGCCGTGGGCCATTCTTTTTCCACTGCCGCGTGCGCTAGGCTACGTTGCTGCTATTTTTTGTTTCAGAAAATATAGAAATAACCAGAAAAAGAAATGTTCATGAATTTTATAAAGAATATAATAAAGTTAATGATTTGTTTTTTCAAAAAAGAGTTTCTGTAAAGAATAAAAAGTTCATGAATTTTTATTCATGTTTTTCGCTGCAAAATAAATAAAGTGCTCTTTTAAAAGAAAAAGGAAATTCTTCTGAATAGAATATTGTAAAGTTTCCGCTGCAAAGTAAAAGTATAATCCTCCAATTAAACTGGAACCAATGAAAAATTTAATTGGAAGAACAGTTTTTGAGAGAAGTTTTTTCGCTTGTGGGTAGAATCAGATTGAGATAGCTTCTGCTATGACAGTAGAAAGATATTTGATTAAAATTTAATTATGGTATTATTATTTTCTGACCAACGTTGAAGATGACAATATTATAATTCAATGAGTCTTATAGTTAAAAGTTCAAATCTCAGATAAATTTTGTATCAAAGTGACCAATTTTCAGAGAATTTGATAAAGATTGAGAAATGTATATTGCTAGTTTTCCGTTGCAATAAAGTTGATAATGATGATTATTTTCTTAGCAAAGTTACTTAATAGAAATTTTATCATCACATTATTTATGAGTTATATG
>NW_021191993.1:0-1414 GCF_002162155.2 Triticum dicoccoides | reverse complement strand
CATCTAAGTCACATCCATGCTCTCCGTCGTCGGATCACGATCATGTAGGCGAAAACTACACTCCATTTGGAGTCTCCTAGCTCCCTCTACCTATAAATAGATGTTCCCCTCTCCAATTTTCGGGTCCAAAACCGTAGCCTTCTTCCACCCCGCGCCGCCGAACACGTCCGGTCCGGCTGGACAAATCGCGCCTCCGCCCCGCGCCTATCACTGCCTGCCACGTGTCGCCGCCGCCTCCACCCACGGCGCCGGCCCGCCTGGCCCGAGGCCGGCCCTTCGGCTCCGCCGACTGGGCCCGTGCGCCGCGCCTCCCTGCGCCTCGCGCCGCCCGGTTCCTCTCCGCGCCGCCGCCCTCCGCCCGCGAGACCTCGCCGCGTCGCCGCCTAGCACCTCGCCAGCATCGCCCCGCATCCCCGTCGTCGCGAGCCGCCGCCTCCGCTCCCGGACGCGCGCTGCCCCGCGCGTGCTCCTCTCCGGCGGGATCCAGCGGGACCCGCTCTGGGCACCTCCTCGCCGGTGCCCCGGCCATCTCCGGCCACCGCCGCACCCTCTCCGGTGAGCAGCTCCTGTCCCACCTCGATCCACGTGCCCGATCCAGATCTGAAACTGTTGACTTACCTCCCCCCCCTCTATTATTCTGCTAAGTCTCGAATTTATCACATTATGTGGCTCTGTTCATTGCATCATATCTCCTTCTGTACTGCTCCGTTTCATGTGCATTATATATGAAAATGTTCATCAGGATGTGCTCTTCATTTTGTTCCATTGGTAATGTTTATTTGAGGTCATCTTAGTTCCAAAATCATCGTTGCAAGAGTGCTACATGATGTTTACTGTTGTCTGTTAACAGAACTTGATGTTTTGTCATTTTTGTTGCATTTGATGTGTGCATCTTATGAGCATGAGCTCTACATGTATTGTGAACTATGCCATGTCTTATTTACAGAGGTGTTTGCCATGTATTTTTTTTTTGATTTATTTGGTGACTAGAACAAGCATGCAAACTAGGCTTCGTGATGTTGCTGATTTCAGTCTCTGTTCTGCTGTTATTTTGATGCCATGTAAACTTGATGCTACAGAGAGATCCTTGCTTATTTTTGAGATACTTCAGTAAGGATGTTTTGAACATATGTTTATGTTCTATCCATCCATGCCCATTTTTTAAATTATGGAGTAGTCTAGAATGTCATTTTCTTGCTCTACTTTTGATATAAAATGTTTCCTGGCAGATTGTTTACATGTTATTCAATTTTGCCAAGGTTGTTGTAGTTGATCCTTGCATGCTATGAGCTTTTTCTAGCCATGTTTAGTTTCATAAACATGTCTTCTTGATGGTCATATGCTTATCTTGTCATGCAATGACTTTTGGTGAGTTAATCGATCTCGCAAAGATGCCTTCATAATTATGTTAATG
>NW_021191992.1:0-983 GCF_002162155.2 Triticum dicoccoides | reverse complement strand
TCGAGGTAAACCTAAAACAAAGTCCATAGATATATCCTCCCAAGGAACACTAGGTACAGGCAAAGGCATATATAAACCATGAGGATTGAGTCGTGACTTAGCTTTTTGACATGTAGTGCAGCGAGCAATAAAACGCTCAACATCCCGTCTCATCTTTGGCCAAAAGAAATGTGTAGCAAGTACGTCCTCCGTCTTCTTCACGCCAAAGTGTCCCATTAATCCTCCTCCATGCGCCTCCTGCAACAACAAAAGACGAACGGAGCTAGCTGGAATGCATAGCTTGTTAGCACGAAACACAAATCCATCGTTAACGACGAACTTGTTCCACATTCTTCCTTCTTTACAATTCTGCATTACATCTTTAAAATCAGCATCATGCACATATTGGTCTTTGATGGTCTCCAAACCAAATATTTTGAAGTCAAGTTGTGAAAGCATAGTATAGCGGCGAGACAATGCATCAGCAATAACATTTTCTTTTCCCTTCTTGTGTTTAATGACATAAGGAAAAGTCTCAATGAATTCAACCCATTTAGCATGTCTACGATTCAGTTTAGCTTGACTTTTAATATGTTTCAAAGATTCATGATCAGAATGTATAACAAATTCCTTGGGCCATAAATAATGTTGCCATGTTTCTAAAGTTCGAACAAGAGCATATAATTCTTTATCATAAGTAGAATAATTCAGACTAGGCCCACTCAATTTTTCAGAAAAGTATGCAACAGGTTTGCCATCTTGTAATAACACACCGCCTAATCCAATTCCACTAGCATCACATTCAAGCTCAGAAGTCTTATTAAAATCAGGAAGTTGGAGTAAAGGAGCATGTGTCAACTTATCTTTCAATACCGAGAAGGCTTCTTCCTGTGTGGTACCCCAAAGAAAAGGCACATCTTTCTTTGTAAGCTCATTGAGAGGTGCAGCAATGGTGCTGAAATCTCTCACAAAATGCCTATAGAATCCAGCGAGGCCAAGAAAAC
>NW_021191991.1:0-3439 GCF_002162155.2 Triticum dicoccoides | reverse complement strand
TAATTAGGACGTTGAGCGTCATCGTGGAGGTCCACGGTTCCGTTTTGGTGCTAATCGAGCTGGAGTTTGGTGCTTTGAGGGTGAGTTTGACAGAATGGGGCGGCGCGGGCCCGTCGGCGGCAGGGAGCGTGTCCCGTGCTTGCCGGCCATGGTGGCGGTGCCACGGGCGTGCGCTAGCACGCATGAGGCCACGCGGAGGGCAGAGGGGCGATGGGCGGCGCGGAACGGCGTTGAGCCGCCGTTCTTGTCTCCTGTCAGCCGCCACGGGAGGTCCCGACGCCGCAGAAGACTCCGGCGAGGGCGGGCCAGCGTGCCACCGACGCCAGGAAGAGGCCAAGTGAGCGTGTGGTGCTCCAGACAGTAGGAAGAGGCGGAGAGGAACGTGCCAAATGCACTATGAACGCGTGAGTGAAGCTGACGAACGAAAAATGACACTGAAGACTGAATTTTTCTGAATCTTGAACAGTAACAGTGCCCGCAAGGTGTTCGACAGAAAGAATTTGGCCTCTGGTGATTTTTCCTTGAGCTGATTTTTGGTGGAGTGGCTTCTCATTGCTCAAGTAGGCTGCATGATTTTTGGTGGAATTTTTGGAGCAGTGTAGATATGAATTTCATCAAATTTGGCAAATCTGGTCCAAACTTGCAGAGACTAAATTTTGAAAATTTTGAAAAGAGGAGGAGTGGATCAAGATGGTTCTGGGTTGTGGGTACAAAGGACTATCCAGGAGAGTTGGTTTGGGAACCAAACTCAAATGCAAAAGGGTACTTGCTTTGAAAATCATTTGGGCTCAAAATAATTTTCAGATTTGTTTTGAGAGGAAAAATAATTAGAATAAAATCCAAAACTTGTTTGGATTAGTTGGGACAGAGGACTTAGGTTGATCACAAGGTGTAGGGGAGGTTTTGGAGGGGTTTTACCACATGGGAACAATGCAAAGTCAAGGGTGGTTCCAAGATATGAAAATCCCCAAATTTTCATAGAGCTTCACTTTAAAAGAAAACAAATTAAACTCCCAAAAAATAAATTTGAGAGAGAACCAACAGAGAAGAAGTTTCAAAAGATCAAACACTAAAGTTTGAAAAGATAAAGTCCTTGCCAAAGCAAAGAAAGTTTTTAAGTGAAAGGTTTTTCTGAAAAGGAAAATTTAAAAAAAAACCTCTCCTCAAAAACCACAAAGTTTTTGATAAAAACCAAATAAAAATTTTGGAGTGTCACAACACCTACCCCCTTAGGAAAAATCTCGTCCCCGAGATTTCAGCTGATCCTTAAATAAGTGTGGATGCTCTGTCTGAAGAAAATCCTCGCTTTCCCAAGTTGCTTCACTGTTGGTGTGATTGCTCCACTGCACTTTGAAAAACTTGATGGTCTTCTGTCGGGTCCTCCTTTTAGATTCCTCTAATATTCTTACGGGACGTTCTCGATAAGTGAGGTCTGGCTGCACATCAATGTTTTCATGGGATACTTGTTTCTCTGGGTTGCATACATACTTCCTCAATTGCGAGACATGGAACACGTCGTGGACATCGGATAATTCCTCGGGTAAGTCTAGCTGGTAGGCTACAGTGCCTCTTCGTGCCACTATGCAAAATGGTCCAATGAATCTTGGTGCTAACTTCCCTTTTATCTTGAATCGTTGCAATCCTCTCGTAGGGGATACTCTCAGGTATACGAACTCACCGGGTTCGAAGCTGACCCTACGATGTTTCTGATCATAATAACTCTTCTGTCGACTTTGGGCAGTTTTAAGTCGGTCTCTGATTAGCTTGACCTTTTCCTCGGCTTCTCTGAGCATGTCTGGCCCGAATATGCGGCTGTCTCCGGTCTCTGACCAATTTAGCAGGGTACGACATCTTCGCCCGTATAAAGCCTCAAATGGTGCCATTTGTAGGCTGGCCTGGTAGGTATTGTTGTACGCGAACTCGGCGTATGGCAGGCTTTCTTCCCAACTGGTTCCGTAGGTGAGGACACATGCTCTCAGCATGTCTTCTAAAATCTGGTTTACGCGTTCTGTTTGTCCATCAGTCTCTGGATGGTATGCGGTACTGAAGGCTAGTTGGGTTCCCAGAGCCTGTTGTAAATGCTCCCAAAATCTTGAGACGAACTGAGTGCCTCTGTCGGATATTATAGTCTTCGGGACACCGTGCAGACAAACTATGCGGGAAAGATAAATCCTGGCAAGCCTCTGAGTGGTGTAGGTTGTCTTTACTGGAATAAAGTGTGCCACTTTGGTCAACCTGTCAGTGATGACCCATATGGCATCATTCCCGTGTCGTGACCAAGGTAGTTCGACAATAAAATCCATCCCTATTTCATCCCATTTCCACTCAGGTATTTTGTTAGGTTGCAGTAGTCCGGCTGGTCTTTGATGTTCAGCTTTTATGCGTTGACATGAGTCGCAACATGCAATGAAGGCGGCTATGTCCCTCTTCATACCGTGCCACCAAAATCTTTCCTGAATATCCTTATACATTTTGGTTCCTCCAGGGTGGATCGAATATGGAGTGGTGTGTGCTTCAGCTAAAATTTGCTGTTTAAGGTCTTCTATGTTTGGCATGCATAGCCTTTCTCCGTACCATAATATTCCTTCATTATCTATGACGAATTCCGAGGCCTTGCCCATACTCAACTTTCTTTTAATTCCTTCAATGCTGGGGTGACCGGGCTGAGCTTCTTTAATTTTCTCCACAAGGTTGGGTTGTATTTCCAAGTTTGATATGGTGCCTTCTGCTACCATTATCAAGTTGAGCTTGGCAAATTCTTGATGGAATTCAGGCCTCAAGCTGTGCAGATAGTTTCCGTCGGAGCTAGGGTTCCGACTCAGGGCATCGGCCACTACATTTGCTTTCCCTGGATGGTAATGGATCCCAACATCATAATCCTTTACCAATTCCAACCAGCGTCGTTGCCGTAAATTTAGTTCTGGCTGCGTGAAAATATATTTGAGACTTTTGTGATCCGTATATATTTCACATCGATTCCCAAGTAAGAAATGCCTCCATTCCTTGAGTGCATGAATAACTGCTGCCATTTCTAAGTCATGTGTGGGATAATTTTCCTCATGCTTGCGAAGTTTCCTTGAAGCGTAGGCGACAACCTTGCCTTCTTGCATCAACACGCATCCGAGACCCTTTCTGGACGCGTCACAATATACTTCAAAATTCTTGTGTATGTCGGGTACAATTAATACCGGTGCTATTGTTAATTTCCGCTTTAGCTCTTGGAAACTTTTCTCGCAGGCTTCTGTCCACTCAAACTTCTTATCTTTCTTGAGCAACTGTGTCATAGGCTTGGCTATGGTGGAAAATCCTTCAATAAATCTGCGGTAATATCCTGCCATTCCCAAGAAACTCCGTATGTCTGTTACGCTGGCTGGTGATTTCCAGTCAAGTACGGCCTTGACTTTCTCTGGGTCCACTGCGATACCGTCTTGAGTCAGCA
>NW_021191990.1:0-825 GCF_002162155.2 Triticum dicoccoides | reverse complement strand
GAGTGGTGAGCAACCCTCTCACTCGGGGTTTTAGTTGCAGTACAGTACTCGCCTAAGTTTGAAAAATCCTACCGAGTGGTGATCAGCCCGCTCACTCGGGGGCTTAGCTGCAGTCCAGTACTCACCTAAGTTCGAAAAATCCGACCGAGTGGTGAGAAAGCCTCTCACTCGGGGGCTTAGTTGTAGTCAAGTACTCGCCTAAGTTCGAAATATCCTACCGAGTGGTGAGCAAGCCTCTCACTCGGGGGCTTAGCTGCAGAACAGTACTCGCCTAAGTTTGAAAAATCGTACCGAGTGGTGAGCAACCCTCACACTCGGAGGCTTAGCTGCAGTCCAGTACTCGCCTAAGTTTGAAATATTCTACCGAGCGGTGAGAAACCCTCTCACTCGGGGGCTTAGCTGCAGTGCAGTACTCGCCTAAGTTTCAAAAATCCTACCGAGTGGTGATTAACCCTCTTACTAGGGGTTTTAGCTGCAGCCGAGTACTCGCCTAAGTTTGAAAAATCCTACCGAGTGGTGAGCAAACCTCACACTCGGGGGCTAAGCTGTAGTCCAGTACTCGCCTATGTTTGAAAAATCCTACCGAGTGGTGAGAAACCCTCCCACTCGGGGGCATAGCTGCAGTCCAGTACTTGCCTAAGTTTGAAAAATCATACCGAGTGGTGACCAACCCTCACACTCGGAGGCTTAGCTGCAGTCCAGTACTCACCTAAGTTTGAAAAATCCTACCGTGTAGTGAGCAACCCTCACACTCGGGGTCTTAGCTGCAGTCCAGTACTCGCCTAAGTTTGAAAAATCCTACTGAGTGGTGAGCAACCCTCACAC
>NW_021191989.1:0-1078 GCF_002162155.2 Triticum dicoccoides | reverse complement strand
CTTTTCATCGAATCCGTTCCGACTAAAGTGGGAGAGACTGGCACCCGCTAGCCACCTTATGCACCAAGTGCATGTCAATCGGTGGAACCTGTCTCACGTAAGAGTACGTGTAAGGTCGGTCCGGGCCGCTTCATCCCACAATACCGTCGAAACAAGATTGGACTAGTAACGGTAAGCATATTGAACAACATCAACGCCCACAACTACTTTGTGTTCTACTCGTGCAAAGAATCTACGCAATAGACCTAGCTCATGATGCCACTGTTGGGGAACGTAGCAGAAATTCAAAATTTTCCTACGTGTCACCAAGATCTATCTATGGAGAGACTAGCAACGAGTAGAAAGAGAGTGCATCTACATACCCTTGTAGATCGCTAAGCGGAAGCGTTCAAGTGAACGGGGTTGATGGAGTCGTACTCGTCGTGATTCAAATCACCGATGATCCTAGTGCCGAACGGACGGCACCTCCGCGTTCAACACACGTACAGCCCAGTGACGTCTCCCACGCCTTGATCCAGCAAGGAGAGAGGGAGAGGTTGAGGAAGACTCCATCCAACAGCAGCACAACGGCGTGGTGGTGGTGGAGGAGCGTGGCAATCCAGCAGGGCTTCGCCAAGCACCATGGGAGAGGAGGAGTAGGAAGAGAGGTAGGGTTGTGCCAGAACTTCGTATATAGCTCCCATGCGCCTCCCCACTATATATAGGGGTGGAGGGGCTGGTTTCTTGCCCTCCAAGTCCATTGGGGCGTTGGCCAAGGTGGGAGGAAAGAAATCTCATTATTTCCTTCCCCACCGATTGTTATCCCCCCTTTTTAGGGATCTTGATCTTATCCCTTCGGGATATGATCTTATTCCTTCTAAGGGGGGATCTTGGTGCGCCTTGACCAGGGGTGTGGGGCCTTGCCCCCACTACCCACGTCCATGTGGGTCCCCCCATGCAGGTGGGCCCCACTCCGGAACCTTCTAGAACCTTCCCGGTACAATACCGAAAAATCCCGAACATTTTCCGGTGGCCAAAATAGGACTTCCCATATATAAATCTTTACCTCCGGACCATTCCGGAACTCCTCGTGATGTCC
>NW_021191988.1:0-874 GCF_002162155.2 Triticum dicoccoides | reverse complement strand
ACTAACCACTCATATAATCCAAACTTAGTTTTAAATGCTGTTTTCCATTCATCTCCCAATTTCATACGAATTTGATGGTAGCCACTACGCAAATCAACTTTGGAGAATATTGTAGAGCCACTCAATTCATCAAGCATATCATCTAGCCTAGGAATAGGATGACGATAACGAATAGTAATATTATTAATGCCTCTACAATCAACACACATACGTGATGTACCATCCTTTTTCGGCACTAGAATAATAGGAACAGCACAAGGACTAAGGGATTCGCGTATATAACCTTTGTCGAGAAGCTCTTGTACTTGACGCATAATCTCCTTCGTCTCCTCTGGATTGGTACGGTATGGTGCACGGTTTGGCAGTGAAGCACCGGGAATTAAGTCAATCTGATGCTCAATCCCTCGAATACGCGGTAATCCCGGTGGCACGTCTTGTGGAAAAATGTTAGCGAACTCCTGTAAAATGTTAGTGACAGCAGGAGGCAAAGAGGAAGGCACGTCCTCGAATGAAAATAATGCCTCTTTGCACACAAAAACATAGCAAACAGATTTGCTGAAATCTAGCTCATCAATATCAGATTTGGTGGCAAATAAACATGCACTTTTCAATTTAATTTCAGAAGCAACACTAGATGGTTTATTATTAGGCTTCATTTGTTGCTCAAATTCTTTTGCCACAATCTGATTTTCACTCTTATTCTTCTCCTGTTGTGCTTTATTAGCTCTATTAATATCATCTTTCAAAATGGAATCAGGAGTCATAGGAAGCAAAGTAATATTTTTATCCTTATGAACAAGAGTATAGTGATTGTTTCTACCATGGTGTACAGAATTTTTATCAAATTGCCATGGTCTACCAAGTAATAAGGAAC
>NW_021191987.1:0-1194 GCF_002162155.2 Triticum dicoccoides | reverse complement strand
GTGCGCTCTTGGAAGATAATGGTGGTTGTGCCTGTTTTCTTGTATCACGGCTGGAGGTGGCACCGGATGGAGGTGCTGGTGCAGTTGAAGGAGAAGATGCACGTGGTGTCCATGATGAAGGTCGGCCTGCAGAAAAGTTAGTTCGCCCCAATGCTTGTCGATCCTGCACTTCACGTTCAGCTTTACAAGCAAGATGGAATAAACGAGTGATATTAGTATACTCCTTATAGTCTAGAATGGTCTGAATCTCTCTATTTAATCCACCCAGAAAACGTGCAAGCATAGCTTCATTCTCCTCAACAATACCACATCTAATCATGCCAGTTTGTAATTCCTGATAATATTCTTCTACAGAATTTTTCCCTTGTCTTAAACGCTGCAATCTTTGAAGCAATTCACGTTGATAATATGGTGGAACCCAACGCGTACGCATAGCAGCTTTCAAAGCAGCCCAAGTAGTTGGAATAGGATATAATCTACAATGTTCAGACCACCATACACATGCAAAACTAGTGAAAGCACAAACAGCAGCAGCAACTCGTCTCTCCTCAGGATATTGTAAACATGTAAATCGTTGTTCAGTTTCTAACTCCCAAGTAAGATATATATCAGGAACATATCTACCCTCAAATGGTGGAATATTCAATTTCTGTTTAGGAATATGGACATCATCTCGTACCTGAGGTGGTGGTGCAGGCCTACCATTACGGATATATACCTGAGGTCGACCTGCTGGTGGTGGTACAGGTGGCTGCACGTAGTGTTGATTTTGATCAACCTCATCCTCATAATCTCCCACATAATCATCCTCCTCCGCATCAGCAGCAAGAGCCACAGAAGTATCAACAGCAGCACCAACAGTTTGGCCAAACGCAAGAGGAACACGGCTTGCTCGGCGGAGGTCTGCTTCGCGACGTGGAGGTAGTCGTTGTTGTTGTTGTTGGAGAGGTGCGTTAGGTGCAGCGGGTGGTGGTGGTGGAAGACGCGCGAGCAATTCATTAAACTTGTTATCGAGCTTTGTTTCGAACGTCTTCTCAAGGCCAGTGATCTTCTCCATGGCCTCTTCAAAATTGTTCAGCACATCTTGCACCTGTTCAGTCATCATTTGCTGAAACTTATCATGAAGCTCCTTGTTTGATAAATTCTCCCAGTCAATCTCGTCGGCTTGTGATCCTGGCATGGTTAGCAGCAATA